>NC_139762.1:130644793-130897293 GCF_965231275.1 Zosterops lateralis
TTATGGCTGACTAGTGGATAATAACTCATAGAACTCACTGTGAAACAGTTTATAAAATCTTTTTGGTGTTCAGATATTGTGTCAAATTTATCTTAAAGGGGTCTTAACCTTTCATCTCAGATTGTCTATCAAGACTGATAGCTTTTTTTGAGGAGCTTTATTAAAAGAAAAGAAAACACTAGAAAAATTTTAATGTTCTGTTTTGTATGCATCTAAACTCTGTTATGTACAGAAGGGTCAAGCTGTCTTGTATAGTGAAATCAAAAGTGGGTGATGCCATCCACCTGTTTCTCGTACCATAATGCTTGCATCTTTTCCTTTTGAACATTAAGATACAAATGTCAGTATCTGAACATCTGTAAAGTGGCAGAATAGGGTTCTCCAAGAAGCATTGATAGGAGACTGATTCAATACGTGTCAGTTCTACATTTTAGGGCATCTTCACAAAATACCTTTCTCACTACATAAATAGAGCTTTGTGAACAGATAGAGAAGCTGTATTTTTCTGAAGCATGAGAGAGTGCCCACAACTCCAGATAGCATTTTTGCACGGGATAGGATGAATTAGTATCACTTAGGGTTCCATAAACCTGGAGACTGACCATCTCAGTATAGTCATACTTAAGAGTAAAAGGCTACATTTACAGAAAATTATTTGAATATACACTCAATCAGAAAAACCTTTTAAGTATATAGCTTTTTACAGTAAATATTAAATGATACTAATGTTGATATTCCTCAAATTAATTTTAGGCTTAATTTTTTCCAACTTCTTAATGTAATTTCTGCTTCACACCTTATATTTCCAAAAGACCTGGTAGAGTTTTCCTCGGAACAGATGTATGTATCATGAGCACATTTCCAGATGCAGAAAATAGTTAACAAGTTGACTATACTCTGGTGATTCATAGCTCTTCCTATGGAAAACATATTTTTTATTGCTGTAGTTTTGGCACTAATCTAATTGGCAGAAACTTCCAACTTAAACTGAGACCTTTCTCCTGTGGTAGGAGGTGGCCTTGTTTCCCTTTGTATCAAGCTTGTTATTTTGGAGTTACTTGAGTTTGACACCGAGCAACAGTGTTGAACATCTCTTACTTTTGAGTGTGGTGTGCCAGAGGATTGTTAAGCACCTGGTGCTAGTCACAGGTCTTGGTTTTCAGTGGAAGTGTGTCCCACAATGTTATCTTATGATAAGGAGGTAGTTAAAACAAACTACAGTATTAATGTACTGTATCCGAACTTGCTGTTCAATATTTGTTTGCATTTCTTTTCATGGAATTTATATTATGAAAACCTTAATGTCACTGCCATGGGGGCTTCTCCATATTACCAGTGAAGATTATGTAAGATCCTTACTTTATGATCTATTTCTTTTAAGTATTAGTGTTTGGAATAAGAAAAAAATGTTTCCTGTCTTTCAACAGGGAAGTTCTTGAGCAAACAGAATGCATTGCAGTGAAATTTAATACTAAAATTAATGAAATAAGCTGAAATATACTACTGATTACATCTTGAAAAACATTTGAACCTTTAGAACATTTTATTCCTAATCATAAAGCCTGAAGTCTTTACTGATTCTATGTTATTGTGCCTCTCTGTTCTTACACACTTCAGTAAGTGACACGCCTCAGTAATGGGAGTGAACACCTAACAAACACCATCAGGACTCAAGTCGAAGGCTGGTAATTTTAGCTCTGTCCTGATTGCCATGACCACACCATGAAAAAAATGACACACTGCTTCTAGAAACTTAATACAAAAGAATGTGAAAGGTCTAGGCATGAAATGGAGAAAAACAAGAGCCAAATTTAAGTTCAGCTTATCTGCCTGTAAACAAATGATACTTATCAGCAGCAGATCATCTGGATTTATAACCATAACCAGGATTAAGAGGCTCTTCCCAAAAACCTTCCAAAGTACATATCTAGCTCAGCATTCAGTACTGAAGCTTGAGTATTTCCCTTATGCTTGTCCACATAGACAGGTCACTTCATTTCAATTATGTTGTTATAATTAAAATGAGACTGAAGTTATACTGATTTTTCTGAATACTTCACTTTTGGGAGAGTAAAATAAATTAGCCTAGCATAATGCTTTATTGCAAGCCTGGAATATCTGTGTGAGTAGTATTCGACTAGTGAATTAATTCCAAATTTTTTGTTTCCTTCTAGTTTTGTTCATAGAATGGTTATAATGGAAGAGCTTTCCAGTGTTAAAAAAGCTTTAAAAACTTCTTCTTTTCTATCTTCCGCAAGCCTTCTTCATGCTCTATTTTGTCTGGATAGGGTCATGCAGTTCTCTCCTGTGATGTTTTTGTTCTCCTCAGGCACACCCTTTTGTGTTGCTCTTGGGTCAAAATCTTCTTTTACCTCTATTGATTCATGTGAACATGGACGTTGCACTACAATTTCAAAGAGCTTTCTTGTTTATGATAATGCTGTGCTGAGAGAAGAGTGCAGAAGTGACTATCAGTAGATGCACTAATTGCAAGGCTGAAGAGCAACCAAGTCCATTTCTGTTTAAAAGAAGTTCAAAACTAAATACATTTTTAAATATTTTTTCTCGAAGTCATAACTGATAGTGTGCTTTGCTGAGCACAGTGTGGATGAAAATGATCCATGTAGGATTCATCTCAGCAAAATCTTCACTGTGAGGTTTTTCTAACAACTGATGAGCTGCTTCACTGAGAACATGACACTTCTGATCTTTTACCATTTTCTTGCCTCTCCCCACCATGTGCACTTTATTACAGACTCAAATGAAAATTTAAGAAGGAGATTTTGAATAAAAATATTCAGAATTGCCTCTGAAAATGCATAAACAAAGACACTCTTTGGCACTCTTCTTTTTATAAAAGTCCCATAACACCAACATTTCACGTAAAGAATGCTCTCTGGAGCAGATAGGAAAGCTTGATGAGAACAATTAACCCTACAGGTTTAGTTTTCTTTGGGAGTTTCAAATGTACCCAGAAGGCAACTCCATTCCCCAGATCTGAATCACCTCTGTGGTCATTCTCACAGCACACACACGTCTGCCCTAGACTTGTGAACACACTCAGGCTGAAGATGGACTTCAGAAAGGCATCTTGTGTGTGTTCCACAGGCCAGTCCTTTCTTCCAGACTGCATGATGAGGTATTCACCAAAATTTTCAGAGCACCTGAGCAAGGCAAGTTCTCCTACTCTTCACTTCCATAGCAACAGCTGTGGGATGGCTGTGGAGCCTCCTGATCTGAGTGGTCTGGGGAGTCTCCTGCTGATGACTTGCAAGAAGCCAATGCAGTCTGACTTGTTACCTTAGGTATCTCAAGTTGAAAAGCAACCAAATCTGCTGCTTTGCAGGAATGTCTCTATTGAAAGATGAGCTCCCGTCCAAGACTTTCTAAGAAAAGGATGGATGCTGTTCTCTATAGCTAAGCAATGAAGGTAAATAGTAAGTCTATAAAGCTAAACCTGAACCAATTCTGCTCATTCTCCATCTCAACATGAAAGTCAAATACTTTCTGTTTCTGAACCGACAGCTTTACATGGTGAAAGAAATGTTAATATCTAAAGGTTTAAAAACTCTAGGCATCTGAAGAGGATGAACTCTGGAATATTTTTTTGTTTAAGAAATTAGAAGAAAGCAGACTGAAGGGGCTTCATCCAAACCAAAATTACAAGTTTTGAAATATTTGTAAGAAGTAACTATCCCACTGCCTGGAGACCTGGCAGTCTCAAACCCATGTTTGTGAGGGTGGGGGTGAAACAATGCTGCCTCCTCCTGCGAGGCCTGGCCATTAAAAGAGGCTTGGAACCACTGACGGAGACAACTTGGAAACATGGTAGGATATGCGGATTTTGATGATGAAATGAAAAACCTTCCACAGATATTTCTGATCCTTATTATACAGTAGTTCACTTACACTCTAGGTTTTAATAAAGAAAGGTGAGTTTTTTCCTGCTCTTAATAAAATTATAGACACTTCCTCATATAAATAAAAAGTAACAAAGCAAACAGAACAGTTTTATCTTCATACAGTGAAGTAATTATCTTTAACTTTCTATAGGGCTGGCCTTTGCTGTTTTGTCTTCAGTCCATCCAGTTTTTGGTTTATATGGATCTTTCTTCCCTGTCGTTATTTATGCCATATTTGGAATGGGACGCCATGTTGCAACAGGTAAGTGTCTGTTTGCTAAAGTAATTTTCAAAAATAAGAAGCCGGATACTGAAATTTATTCTTGTTTAAAGGTCAATGGAAGGAAAATTATCTGTGATTATATGGAAAAAAAGATGGGTTTTGGCTTCTCTTTACAACTATTTTTTGTCAGTTTAAGTACTTTAAAGAACCTCATTAAGAAAATATTTGAGTTACTCCTGCCATTATAATTTAATATTGCACTGACACTTCCTTTGTAAGTGTAATTTAGTAAGAGCTTTTGTATTTTAACTCTGCTTTAGAAATCTGCTTCAGGCTAAGCATTTAGCAAAGGACTCTGCCAACAAGATGCATATAAATGGAAATTAAAAGGTGGAAGTGCCTCTTTAACCATAGAAAACACACATTGCTTCTCACCTGTCTAAAACACAAATCCTGCATTTCTCAGGAAAACAAAAACAAAAACGACCTTCTGAGCCCATTACCTGCTATTGTATTAAAGCTAGAGACTCTCCCAGTGAGGACTCCTGTCCTCTTGCAGAGCAGTTGGGTAGATGGTGAAAGGTGCTGCCTGGCTGCTCTGCTGAGAGTTATGAGTTGTTTGCCCTCAGCAGAGCCACAGCAGCTGAAGAACTGAATGGCTTTGTGCTCCTAATGGGTTGTGAATAGGTTGATGAATGCTCTGTTTCTGAGCCCAAAGAAATCAAATTATAGAGAGCAGCTGGAAAGAATAGTCATTAGACTGAACCACAAATTCTTTGCTGTGCAGAAGTGGGCACTTGATGGCCCCTGAAGTTTGCAAGAAGGATGAGATAGGCCCAGAGGCAGCACACAGCACAGCAGGGTAAAGGGAAGCAGTCCCTGTGGCTGTCAGAAGATTTAAGCAGGGAGGAGGTATCTCTTCCTCAAAGAGGAGAAAATCTTCTGAAAGGAGAAAAGACGGTTCTGGGTAATCACACTCAAAATGAACTCTGCACAATCTGATTTCACAAGTGTATGCAATGTTCTACTAAGAAGTTAGCAATGCATTTTGAGCACCCTTTACATTATTAAAAAAAAAACAAACAAAAAACACCAAAAAACCCGAAACACTCTAAACAGCTATAAATTGTCTTAGAGGAAAAGGAAGCTGAAAGTTTGTTTTCCATAGATGTAGAGAAAGTACTTGAGCGTTCTGATGTCCAAAAAGGATCTCTGGATGTGTTAGTTAACTCATGTTAAAAGGGAAGCATTCAAATAAAAAGTGGAAATTTAGAATGTGGAAAATAAATTTTACTCTTGAATACAGATAATTTAAACTTTACCCTATATTTTAAAGGCATTTCAAAACTAAACTAGAAGTTTGCTGGTATAAAATTGTATTGTCGGAAGTTTGTTGGTGTAAAATTATTCGGAAGACAAGAATCCATCATATGTAGGAAAGTAGATAAATAAGTATCTGGCTGACATAAATTCTAGTAATGAAAACAGATGATAAAATAGGTAAGTACAAGCTGTCAAGTCTGATGTTTTATCCTTGGGAGGGAATACTGTTCAGAGAATGACTTGCTGAGTTCCACAGCTTCGTGTCTGCAGATTTCTTCATGGTCCTTGGTGTGGAAATGCTTTGCATTCATAATTCTATGTCAAAATTTAATCTCAATCAAAAAAAAATAAAATAAAATTAAAAGCCATTGTGGTGTGCAGCTGAATGTGTAGGAGGTATACTGCCTGCCTCAAATGCTCCATAACTCCTTATGGACATTGGAGACAATCTCTTCACTTACCAGAATTTTCTGTAAGACCTGTGATGCTCTCCATATGTACACCGCCTGTAAAAGTATTCTTTGCTAGTGAAGGCAGTCATGTTAATATGAAATGGAAAATCCATCAGTGACCCTGTTCTGTTAATTTTTATTCACTTGAAATGCCTCTTCTTTGAAATAGCTGATCTACTTAAAAAGATTTCTCACCTGGACAACAAACACATAGACCTTTTTCTTGACTTTTGTTAACATAATTGATTTTGAACTATCCCCTGAGGCAGCTTTATCTGCCATAAATAACACATGAAAGTCTTTGATTTAAGATAGAACTATATGTAAGCTGTTTTCAAATTAATTTTATCTCATAACCATAGAATGGCCAGGTTTGGAAGGAACTTAAAGATCTTCTAGTTCCAATCCTTCTGCCGTGGTCAGGGACACCTTCCATTAGGTCAGGTTGCTCAGAAACCCATCCAACCTGACCTTGAACACTTCTAAAGATAGGGAAAAAAAAGATATATATAATCAGACCCTGTTGGAGAGGAGTTAATGTGACTTCTGTAAAGGAAAATCCTACCTCACTACCTTCTAGACTGCTATATGAACATCAACAAGTGCATGGAGAAGGGATATACTTTAAGTATAAGATATCAGAATGGTCAAACATCTACTGATAAGGTTCCAAATCAAAGGTTACTAAAGAAACTAAGTTGTCCTTGTGACAGAAGAAAAGTCCTTTCATTAATTATTAGCAGGTTGAAAGATATGAAGCAAAAGGCTGAACTACATGGTCATTTTTCAGGCTGGTGGTACCCCTGGTGGGTTCCTGAGGAATTCATGCTGTGAGCTTTACTCTGTGAAGGCCGAGGGGAGGGCAGGACTGTGTTCACCAGGTCCTGCAGCAGTAGAAAAAAAGGCGAGTTCAGAGAGAAATTGCTTTAAAAGACTTTTAAAGTACAGATTAAAGACAACAGTACAGCAGATGCTGAACTTCCGCAACCTGCTCTCGGAAGATATTGCGGAAGGAGAAATTACAAGCAGGTTCAGACAAGCCTTTGACAAATTCATGAATGCTAGTCCACAAACAGAATCAAAAAAAGGCCAGCTAAGGAAGTACTTCTCTAACACATTAGCTATGGATGCTGGCATTAAGGGCAATGGCTCACAGAAAATGGCCAGGTTTGTGTGCTTTCCCTGGGTAACACCTCCAACTATCACAGAGGAGGCAGAGCACTGGGCAAGGTGGGCCATTGCTCTGACACAGCAAGATATTCTTATGCTCTCATAGCACATTTGTGTCTTTTCATGTTGAATTGTCATCCTCATTTATCTTTGTGTCATTAAATGTGCTTTACCTCTCTCGGCAAATAAATGTTTTTGTCATAATTTGCCTCCATTTATTAGAGTGCCAGGTACTATTTAATGGGCTAGGTACTATATATATAGTGTGAATTAATTGCCCTAGAAATTTGAATGGTGAACACTTGGGATTCTCAGACAAATAGCTGCTTGATCACACCTAGTGTGAATTAAAAGCATTTCTGATAACTTGAAATCATTGTAAATTGTTGTATTTGAATCTCTTTTGTAAACCTGTCTTAATGAATGTTCTAAGAAAAAAATTGCATTTAATTTGCTTGTATAAATGGTATTTTATGGGAAGAAATGTGTGTTACATAGAAAGATTACCTTAAAAATTGTTCTTATTATGACAGGAATGTACAAAATGGCACTTTTACTCATAATGGCTGTTTTGTAAAAGAGACCATGAGTGATGAGCACAGACAGATATACAATTATTGGTGATTAATGTGTGACTTTTTTTACAGGAACTTTTGCTTTAACTTCCTTAATATCTGCCAATGCAGTTGAGCGTCTTGTTCCTTCAGTCAGAACTAATTTCACTGCAAACAATAATTCAGGAATTTTGGGTTTGTCAGAATTTGAAATGCAGAGGATTGGAGTTGCAGCAGCAGTTTCATTCCTAGGAGGAATCATTCAGGTTGGTGGTGATCACATTTTCTGTGTGCTACTGATGTATTCCCTTTGTGACAGCTATGACATCTGTAATACTTTTTATACTTCTCTGAGAAAAACTAATGAAAACATCTGCTTCAATGGTCATAAGTGATGAAACTAATGTGCTTTAAGAATTTCCTTCTCCTTCGTTGAGATGTAGTAATTATCTGTATACATGCTCCCAGTGTTTTACAATATGAAGCAAAACCACATTCAGTCAGCTCTACTATAACACTCACTTGCAGTTGGTGTCCCCTTTCCTTCTCCTTCAGAAACAAACATGAATCAGCTCCTGGTAAGCACTGACATATTCCTGAGGCTTTCTGTTGCCCTTGGCTTGAAAAGCAATATGATACCATATCCAATAATTAAAAACAGTGGGGAAAACTTTAAATTCTCTTTAGAGTTCACACACCCATTTTAAAGTGAAATAGTAAAACAGATGTCTTCAAATGATTCTCTGAAGTTTATTTAAATGACCAGAGGTCTTAAATTTCTTCTTTTTTTTTTCTTTTTCTTTTTTTTTTTTTTTTTTTTTTTTTTTTTTTATTACTCTGTGTAAAAGGGCCAAGTTTCTTTATCCATTGCCAGTTGCTTAGGTCTTCAATGAAGGCTTCCCTCTTTCCTTGTAAATATTAAAATAGAAGTAATGTATCATCATGTGACATTGCAACACCTCCTAGGTACCAGGGCTCCTGAAAGAAACCCAGACCCTTCTACCTGGTGCTTTGGATCCCTCTCCCTTGCAGAGGATGAGCAAAGGAACCCAGAATGGGATTTTCAGTAGCCTACATGCTTGGCAGGAACCAGGGCATATACTTATGTTAGTCAGTAGGAAATATCAAGAAGCACTGTTATTTCTATTGCATTTTTATAATTCTTTTATTGGTTTATTATGAGGATTCCTTTATTGGATTATGACTTGGACTAGGAGCATGAGGGACAGGTTGCAGACAGCACAGAAAGCAGAGCTGATGCAGATTGTACCTGGCTGTGCCTGCACGTGTTGTCCCAAAGCACCAGCATGCACAGTACAGCACTGCATCTTATGCAAGGTGCTTCAAAGAGCAGAGCATGAATGGAGCCTTTCCTGCAGGACTCCTGTGCTCACAGCTTGGAAATCTCCTATGTCACCCCCAGAGAGGCCAAAATACCTCACGTGGGAAGCTGGTGCCTGAATTCATTTGATGTAAATTCAAAATCCAATGCAGAAATTGTTTTGCTTGGTGGCTGCAGAATCCCATTAGATGTGTAAGTTCTCTTAACCTCTTACTCTTTCATCCTGAAAAGTTCTGCTTTTTCATATGCCTTCACCTGCCTCATCTGATTCATCTCAGCATATGTCCTGTTTAATCCTGACTGGAATGAGAAGAGCTGGTAAATCCTCTCTGTATTTTCAGAGCAGGTCTGGCAGGGAAGTGTCCCACGTGCAGGGGCTCCTCTCCCAGGTCAATAATGCCACTTGCATTAGAATCATACTAACACAGCTGGTGCTTGTCATGCTGCCACTAGTCCTTTATGCAAGTTTAATGGTTGGAGGCCAGAGGAAAATACTTATTTCCTAAAGAAGTGCCTTGAAGCTGTGATATGCAGGTGAAAGTCTGGATCAAGGCTGAGATTAAACTTTGTCATCTTCTCAGGTGCTGTTAAGTGTGAGAACCTCTGCTTCACATAGTGATTCCAGTCTCCCAACTAACAGTTGCTGCAAAACCCAGACAAGGTGTCAGGGCACATCTTGCTCTTCATGGAGAGCTAAGTCAGTCACCACCTTCTATCTATCAGACTAGATTAGAAATTAACTACCAGCCTTGAGTTAATGTATGTTCTGGGACAAGAAGAATTGTGCATTTTGAAGCAACAGCTTTTCATTGAAGATGTCCTGAAATATAAACAGAAGTTGTATCTTCCGTGTAGCTGGTATTTGGGATGGTACTGGTCTGGGAATGGAACAGACCTGGATTATGTTATCAACTAAAAGACTTTAATTTTCCTGAAAAACAGATCAAAGTGCAGTTTTCTAATCCATCACTAATTGCACAAAAGCAGCAAATGCTGTGACTAATCGATACCTTGGACAGCCTGCAGAAGAAAGATGAAAAGTCCTTGCCAAAACAGCTGTTTCCTTCTTGGGAAGAGTAGTTAAAGAGCTGAACACCCTTGGCCTAGAAAGCAATTTGATGCTATTTTCCCAGTAGCCTGGCTAACTACTCTAATCAGCAAATAATATTAAAATAAAAGAGAAAACATACAAAATAGTGAGTAATGGAGGGAAGGCAGGGGCGGGGGAGATGTTTTTGAGATGAACTGCTGTTGGCTAGTTTGTGTTTAGTGCTGACCACAACTGTGCATTTGTGTGTGAGGCAAACTCTGAGCAGGCTCTGTGAATTTCAGTGCCATCTAGACATGAAATAAATTAGAACTGTTTTCTAATCATAAGACAAGGATAGGTGGAGCCTTATCACAATTGAAATTTGGGGCTTAGCTGCTTACATTTTTCCCAAAGTAATACATTTCAGAGTCCTAAACTACTTCTGAAATCTAATGTTTGAAGACGTGTTCATAAAATAGGAAAGATATTTAGTTATCTTAAAAGGCATTCTGATCAAGATAAAATAGTATTAAAATAGAAAATAAGTAAACATAAAAGAAAAACTCTAATTACCATGTAATATAATGCATTCATTATTTCATTTAAAAAGCAGAATGGAAGGCATAATGAAGATTTATTTTTATGTTTGTGTAGCTGCTACTCTATAAAGATAAACACGACATGGAGAACAAATCAAATTAATAGAATTCTTCCCTGATATTAAATACATCATAGGTATTGCTGGGTGGAGAAAATGATGGAACATAGCAGACACCTATGGAGTAATTTTGTAATTAAAATTGGATGCTACCTTTATAACATTAAAAAAATCCTCAAAAGAGCTTTTGGGTAAGATTTTTTCCCCTATTAATATATATGCAAGAATGCTTGCATAAATGTGTGTCTAAAATAATCTCAGCATACCAAACTGAAATTCAAGGTTAAGAATCGCAGAATAAATAGAAGAAAGCTCCTTGCAGATCAAACTGAGAAAAAAAAATATATATACCCTAGGAAAAAAAAAATTCTCTTAAGACCACAATGTTATAGCTTTCAGTTGGGCTAGTCTTCTATAAAGGAGAAAATAGCTGCTTATTGCATTCCAGTCTTGTAACATTTTTATTCATAAGTTTTTCATCTACTGTATTTTAAAAACTAACATGTAATTAGTTGCTGATATAAAGTGTTGGAAATAAAAACATTTCTGGTTTTCAGGAGAACAAATTTACACAGTCTATTATCAATTTGCTTAATAACAAAGGAGCACATATGAATAAGAAGAGAGATTTTGTAAGGCAATATTCTTGTCCAAATCTTTATTACCCTGTGGGAAAAATAATGCTGCACTAGTTTGTTAGAGGTAAAAACCTGAGTCTATTACACACTGATAATCAGGAAAAAAGTCCATTTTTCTTTTACAATGGAAATACCTTAATGCAGGCTCATATTCTGTATTTTTAGAACTACAAGTAGGCTGGGTGGGAGTTCTGGTTCCCACTATTATGGTAGAGCATACTAAGTGTTATTACAGAAAGACCACAGAAAAGACTTTTTCAGGTCCTGGAGTGAGGACTCTGCACACCATCAGAAGCTGCCAGACACTCTCCAGACAGCCAGAATGAACATAAGAGCTGCAGCTTCCAAGACCAAAAGCTAGTGGTCTACCAGTGAGATGTCTATTGAAACAGGCCATGGAGAGTTTTAAATTGGCAACTCAGCCAATCTGAACTGTGTCTGACTGCTGTCTCCAGAGGGTCCATAGATGTCTTCACTTTTACAACCTTAGATTTTGAGATAACCGATCAAATGTACTAAATGAGAGGCTCAGAGTCTGCAGTTTTCCTCCAAGAGATGTTCCCCATGTCTGCCTCATCTACCCATCCCATGCAGCAAATGATCAGAAAGGGCACCACCACTTTGTCTGCTATAACAGTGAAAAACCCCTTCCAGTACAGTGGAGTTTTGAGGGGTTTAAAATTCATTCTCCAAAGCTGAATCTGTGCAGCAGGTAACATGATATCAGTCTTTCAATTTCTGTGGACAGAAAGTTTGACATTAGTGATTTCCAAAGAGCTGTTAAGTGATAAAATTTTTTACTGGCCATGAAGTTAAATTGACTACATGTTAAATGGAATTCTAATAACAATAATAATAATAAACTGAGCATGTTGTCATGGGAAAAAGGTATTGAAAGTGGACAAGAACCAAAGGTTCTGAATTAATGAACATAGAGGGCTTTGCTTTTTGCAATTGCTCATTTTTCTTCTCCTGGCTAAATTCCCATTCTCTTCTACTTGTCAGAGTAAAATTATAAAGCAGTAAAGACAGTTGCAAGAAAAGGTTCTCTTTGTATTCTCTCTCTCCCAATATGAAATTTACTTCTTTTTATCTATTTTTTTTTTTTGAAATCACACATTCCACCACAAAGATTTTTTTTTCCTATTCTAGCACTTTACTGTCACTTTTCTCTGTATTTTTTCCACATCAAGAATGAAAAGAAATCATAAAATATACCAAAAAAATAAAGTGGAAGACCTGCAAAAATGAGCATCACAAACAATAGCCAAGATAAAGCAGATTGTTAGACTTTTTTAAAAGAAAATTGAACTTTCTACAGTTTTGTCAGTGTTACTGGGTGAAAGATTTTATGACCTAATGCAATGTAATGCAATTGTGTGCTGTCAGCTCAGCTCAGTTTCAAATGGTGTTTATTCAAAATGCAATGGCAGCCAAACTGAAATGGCTGTTGCCAGCATGGAGGGTTAACTGTAGAGTCAATCTGGGCCTGTGTAAGTGCTAATAATTTTATCTGTCAAGAAAACTCACATGCAACTAGGTTTGGGAGGCTTGTTTCAAAACTTTTTTCTTCATGATCCAAGCAGTTTCTGTACATTACTCATTCTGCAAGGACAACATGAGGTTCCCATACCAGTTTATGCTGAAAATTACACCCTCCACTCAGAATGTTTCCTCTTCTGGTTGCTTCATTTCTAGATATCTGCAAGAAAGATGTATGGGTGCATATCACATTTATTTAACTATCATGTAAATAAAGAGTAGGATGCTCATGCTCGTGAAGAACTGCCTTTGTTTCTGGGAGTCCTGAGCTACTTTCTGGAGCAAGGAAAGGGGACCAAGTGTAGGCTGTTCTTGTTTAATTGAGTGCCAACAGAAATTGTCTAACTGGAACCATAACTGAAATCATGATTTGCATGTATTTTACATAGCCTATGGTTATATGCAATCAATAAAAGCTGTGTTTGAAATATGTTCTTTTAGTTAGTACCTGTGAAGCATCTTCTTAAAATGCTGCAGATTAAAATAAAAAAAGGTTAAAAAACCCCAAAAAGTAGATCTGAGAGTGATGCTGAAGCTTCTAGGCTCAGCAATCATTTTTCTGTAACTCACAATAATAACTTCCTCTGAAATGCTAATAGTAACTAATACTTCTCTGGGATATTATGTAGAACAAAGAATTGTCTCTGTGGTTTTTATTCCACGGCTAAATAATCATCCAATTTCCTGTAAACGAAGCTGTTACACAGTTAGAAATTTCACATTCAGACAATAGAAACCAGTCTTGGAAACAAACAAAACTTCACTAGGGAAGGCAGAATTTAATTCTTATTGATCTTTGCTACTGTGAACAATGTTTTAAATATATTGGTAGACACGCCATTAGAACAAACAGCTAAGCAAAATATCTGAAATTAGTAATTATCAGTTTTAGGCCTGACTAACTAAATGACTACTCACTGAGGGTATACAGTAATTATCATTATTGGAGTCCAATCCTGAATGGCAATCAATGTTCCAATTGCTCATAGTAAAGAGCAATTTACATGCTATTAGTGGGATGTAGAAGAAAAATCTCTGATTTAATCTCCCAAATGGAAGAGGATATTGCTCACTAGAGGTTTTGTGGTAAATTAAAAGCCACTTATTTTGATTTTTTTTTTTCTTATGTGGTGTTATTCTCAAAGCTCACTCCATACAGGTGAGTTTTTTTGGTGAGAACATGAATGGTATTCAGACATAAAGAATGATGAGATCTGAAAATTATAGTTTTAACTTCAGAAAAAAAAAAACCCAAACCAACAAACAAACCAAAAACAAAAGCAAGGGAGACTCTGATATATTCCAAAATGATGATATTTAGTATGGTAAACACAAAATAAACCTCTTAGAAAGTATTGTAGCAAAGAACTCCGAGCCAAGAGCATGCAACTTTTCAGGCAAAAGAACAGTAAATGCAAAAGACCATAGAAGTAAGAAACTGCAAAAGTCATTGTGAGGGGAGCTAATGGCAGTGTAACTTAATGTGGATCAGAAAAGCATTAAGTGTTATGAAAAAATCACAGTAGCAGCTGTAGTCATGTAACAACTTTGTTGAAAGAATTCAAAGACACAAATCTCCTGCTTTGGAGGGAAAGAATGCTCGAAGTCCAGGATAAGAAGAAAAAATAGTCGAACACAACAATACCTACAATAGTTGTAGATCCTGCTGTAGTTTTACTTCCTGGATTAGAGGTGTCATCACAAGAGTCTCTACAGCCCCTCATAAATTTGATATTTGTTGAAATTACTAATGCTGGGAATCCTGATAGTGACATTATGGCATTCAGTAAGCTGGACCAAGATATGGCTCTTGGCCCATTTAGGCTGCAGAGCAGTGGAGCAGGAATGAGTCTCCAAACCAGTCTCACTTTTTTGAGTTGTTGTACTTCTTGTTGCAGTGTTGAGTGGATGTTTTTATAGTGTTTATTGTGCTCACGTATTTGAGCAGGAGAGAATATTTAGAGTTCCTCTGAGTCTGCTTTTGTTACTAAACCAATGTTAGAGTCTGGTAAACTAGTGAGTAAAATAGTGCAAGTAAACCCACAGAACTTCAGCGGGTTCCATTTTCAGCTATATTTGTCTTCCAAAGGACTTTTGCTTTGTACCTTCAGCTCCCTTATCTTATAACTTATTAAAAGGACTCTGACTCATTGTCCTATCACCAAGAAGCTGCATTTTATAATAATTGCTGGTCCTCCTGCCTTTGCCTTTTAGGTAGCAATGTTTATGCTGCAGTTGGGCAGTGCCACTTTCTTGTTAACAGAACCCGTGATCAGTGCAATGACAACAGGAGCGGCGACACACGTTGTGACTTCACAAGTAAAGTACCTGCTGGGAATGAAAATGCCATATATGTCGGGACCACTGGCATTTTTTCATGTGAGTTCAGTGAAAGAGATGGGTTATTTTATTAGCTAACATTTTATTATGTGCACTATTTGTCTCTGTCTAAGAGTATGGAATTTGTTATGCACATGAACAGAAGATGAACCTTTGTTTTGCTTTAACTGTTTGTAGGAAGAGATTTGGAAACCTGATAGAAAAGTAGCAGGAATGGGTACAGTAATTAATTTAAAATATGTTTGTTAGGGCATCAATCATTTCATTTATTATCCTGAGCCATTATACACTCATACAGGGAGGGTAATCTCTCTCTGGGTCAGCATGTGGAAGGAATATAAATTTAAATATATTTTCTTCATATGCTGCTGAATGAAATCTGACCATCATTGTGATAAAAAGAAAATGACCCAAGATTTGTGCATCTCCTTTGCACAAATTACTCTAGAAATGTTATTTACTATTTTATGACATGATACTGCTTTGCCATAAACACGGCAAGTGGACAGCTTTAAGGTAATTTTTAATTTCATGCAGTATTGTTGCAAATGACTGGTTAAGCTGCTTAAATCATCACCAACAGAGGTACTGGCAAAAAGCAGGTATGAGCTTAATACGGTATGAAAGTGTGATTTTAACAGAGTTCAGTGGCAAGGTTCACTCTCTTACTTGCTCCAAGGATGAAGCATTCATAGGGAAATTGTATTAGTATCAATTTAGAATGGATTACATGGAGACTGAGGATGAAAAAGGGTAAGAATGCAAAGGGTTTGGATACAAAAACTAAGGTGTGCAAAAGGATTTAACAGTATTTCATCACTGAATAATTTAACATTTATGAAGTGATTAAATGGGATGTTTTATAAATATAATAGTGACTTAATTACAGTTTTGTGATAACAACATTCACACACATAATAATTTCCCATGCACACAGGCAGAGTTGTATACATGTCTGTCTGTGAGTATAGAGGGGCTTATCAAAAATTCCCCTTGGCTTCAGGGAAGTATTCATGGCAAAAGCCTGAGTGTTTCTCAGCAGGCAGGGGTTGCACCTCAAGATGTGTGTGTGTGTGTACCAGCCCAGGCCTTGCTGTAAGTGATAATCTTTCAAATATCACAGACTTGAGGCTTCACAGGCTCTGGGAGGTGCCCCACAGAGAGAGAGGTGCTGGTACAGCCCACTGTCACCCAGAAGAGCTAAGAAAGCCTCACTTAGGACTGCTGTGTGCAGGGTCACAAGGCGATTTGCTTTAGTTGACAGTTGGTTTCCATCCTGGCCATAACCCACCTTGGCAACTACTGGAGTTTCCAAAACATTTGGAAGTTGTTTCCAAAACTTCGGCAACAATGGTGCTGTTCTACTTGGGCTCCAGTTCAGGTAGGGAATGTTCCAAGTCTGTCAGGGGATGACTGATCACCCTTTGTTCCCCACCTCAGCCAGACAGTGGCTGTTGCTGTTGCAGTGTTTTCCCACCTGCATCATGTGAAAGCACCTGGTACGGTCAGGGACACGTCACCACCCAGCTGGTTTGGCCAAGGCTGGAAGGTGATGCACCAGTGTCATAGTTACAGCCCTTGGAAAGCACATATTTTTGGCTGAAACCTTAAAGAGCAAAGCTGTATCATCTTATTACACAAAAATCACAAGCATATTCTTGATGGTAACTAATTCCAGCAAGCCCTGAGTTTTGGTGCTGAGAGTGTAATCTCTTGGCATTATTAGTGTTACAACAGTACCTATCAAAATGATATTTTGCTCATAATAAAACTGTATTGGCTTGCTGAGGTGATATTTACATCACACTGATTGTGAGACTTCATCTAGTCAGCCACCAAATTGGGACACCTTATTTAAAAGCACTAACTATGTCTTTGTGCCCTACTACATGCTTTATTTTTTCCTATTATTTGGAAAGTTTGTTCATGTGAAATCTTGATTAGAAGATGTTGCTTTTTAGAGTGCTTTTTCATAGTATTTTATAAATCTGATAGCTTTTCATATGGATAATTAATTTGTTAAATTTTTTACAGGACCAATTTATTAATGAAAATCAGGAGCATGTAATAAACACAAGTAATTTATCCATTTATCTTGTAGAGATACACCTAAAGTGTCATAGCTATTTTTATGAGTGGACAGTTGGCTTATTAGACTATTAAAAATGGTTCTTCATATTTTTTTTTCGTTAAATGATTCTTAATATAAAATGTGAATAGCCTCTTTTTCATGGTGTTTCCATGGAGACTATACTTACATATAGGAATATTGTCATCTTGTAGAGATGACTGGTGTTAAGTACTGCAGCCAAGGCATAATCAAAAAATACATTATGAGCAATAATAAAGAACAGCAGTGATATGAAGAAATATTTCCATCTTGGTGTGCTGATGATATCATATATGAGGTCATTAAAATGCTTTGAGAGAAATCTATTCCCTTATCCCTTGTATTTTTAATGTATTTGAAACAAGTTCTTTGCCCTTCTCTTCTCTTTTGAAATCAAACCCCTTTGAACATATTCCAAAGAAAAAATTTCCTGATTTTTTAAAGGTTCTGAATTGCTCTGTAAATTGTGTGAAAATAAATGACCAAAAATATTTCTACTCTGTTCAGCTTAAAAGAATAATAAAAAAAGGGGCAATTTTACTATCTTAATGTTTAAAAATATTTCTGGTGTCTGTTCAGACTTATGAATTGCCTTAAGAAGGTCCAGTATGTCAGTCAAAAGCACTAGAGCTGGACTTTAACAATAATTTTCTTCTATGGTTGTAGTTTTATGTGAAAATTATATCAATTAGATATAAAGTAGTTTGCACGTGTATCTAAAGAGTGAAAGACTTCAGCATGTCTCTCTGGACATGTTCTTTACTTCAAAATCTTGAAATCCAAAGACTGGTACTTTTGCTTACATTTTTTTTCTTTGTCCACTCCAAAACACCTCCCACTCACAAAACCAGTTGCTTTGCCTCAGGCAGCCTTTGGGTTGGCAAAGCAAGAATAAGAACATTTAATAAAGTGTGATAGGAGAGTTGCAAGTATAGCAAGCCAGTGAAATGAATCTTTATAGCATGTGAGATCATGGTTAAATACGTAGAAAGGAACTTTGCATATGGAGAACAAATCTAGTACACTGGCCTTGAGCCTGCAGTATTTCTGTGTTTACTCTTAGGTTATGTAATTTACTAAATTTTGTTTTCCTTGTACATAGTTTGTCACATTTCAACTGAGCTGCACAGTGCAGCATCAGCTAGTGTTTTGCAAATGGAAAAGGAAAAGTGTAGGTGAAGAAGAAAAACAGTGGGAGGATAATGCATGTGAAATCTACAAGGCAAAAGAAAAGGAAAAATGTCATCAAGTTTTACTCAGCATCTGAAAACTGAAGAACATGTATTTGCCCCTCATTTGTGCATAGATATATTTATCTTTTCACATGTTTCTGCGATAATACAGCACTGCAAAATGAACTGCAATGTAAGAAACTTGCTCTGCAAAATGGGGTCTTTTGTGGCTGTGTTGCAAGTTTGTTGCAAAATCTTTGTATGGTTTTGCTGCAATTCGGAAAAAAACTTTAAACCTTCACTTTCTGCTATCAGTCCTTTCTTTTCACCCCTTTTTTTTCTCTCAGTTACTTGCACAACTTGCAGTATTTGCCTGTACATTTTCCCTCCAGTGTGACATATTTAAAAAACATCAGAATTAAATATTTTTGAAAATGAAATGAAGTTGTCCACTCTTAAAATGTATTGTGTTGAATTATGTGTTCCTTTAATTCCTTTTTTTTGCTTCACCCTCTATACACATTTTAGAGCTAATCTTTTGGGGTTTCATGTAGACATTTGAAAAAACCAATGCAGAGTATTTCATTAATATATCCAAATACACACCCTTTCTGGAATATAAACCATTACAATGTTTAATATCACCTCAAAACTGTTGGTTTCCTATGAGAAAAGGAACATTCAGTGTCTGTATACATATGTGCAGAGCTCAAATATTGCTTGTCTCACTTAGGTCCAAATTACAAAAAAATCCACTGATTGCTCAGAATATTGTCACGTAGGTTCTATTAAGAATCTTTACACAAAACTAGCAATGAAAGAAACTAAAAACACAAGAGACAAACAACTCTTTTGGTGATTTAGAAAATATTTTAAATAATATAATGACAAAGATTGTTTCGTATACTGTAATATCAAGCTAAATTCTGCTGCATAATTTCCAAATTATTTTTGTAAGTGCATCATCTACATATGTGAAATGCTGAACTTATAATTACATTTTTGATTAAAATATTGGTAAATACTTCTTTTGAATCAGATGCCAATTGTTTTGAGAGCTTGAGCTTTCTGTACTTCGATTTAGGATTTAGTTTTGATCTTGGATGAGTGCAGTAACTGACTGGACAGAATACCATGTAAAATGTACAGTTTAAAGAGGTGTCTATTGTGTATGTTGATTACATTCCTGTTAAGAGCCACATGCTCCTTCTTTCTTATGAAAGGGTCTCCTCATTTCACTGGTCATATCATGAATTAAGTGGTTTTAGGTTTTCAGAAAATGGTTACCCAGGAACCGATTAGTCAGTGGAAGCTCTTTAGTCTGATGTAGCAATTAATTTAATCTTGATGTATTACTGCCAGAATTGTTTTGTACTACAGACACTTTGGGGATAGGGCTGTTTGGGCTACTGAATTTGAATGAGCTACAAAGTGTTGGTAGTTCCATTACTTTTTCATTTATTGGGTGATGTAGACTACATACAGAAGGGTACAACTTCAAAGAAAACACCAAAGGATGTACTAGGCAGTTCATAGAAATATTTTGTTGCAAAGTCTGAAAAACTTACGGCAAAGGTTTACAAGATTTGGCTATGTGTTTTTAACATTAAATGGAAATGTCTTTTTTACTCAGTTTGAAAGACAAAAATTCTTGCAGCTGGTGTATATTTCTTCACTAAAATTTTATTTATTCACTCAGTGTTTTGTCTCACTTTGTCTAGGAAAATTAGATTTGATGCCATGAACACAGATCGCTAATGCTGACATGTTAACAGCCAGCATTCATTAAAAAAATAATAATAATAAAAAAATCCCATCTCTCTCACTTCAGCAAGTAGGAATCAATCAATTTCCTCCTTTTTCTTGCCACTTCACCTTAGATCTATCTCAGTCTTGGGTGAATTTATGAGCACAGTTTTGAAAATTGCCTCCTTTTGCCTTAATTAAGCACAGCTTCTGTTTGGTCACTGAGCCAAGTCCTGTGCTCTCTTGAAAATGCATTCTTGGAAAATTATGGGTACAGATCTAGTCCCAAGACACTCGAGATACAATCCACATATTTTCTGATTACAGTGGGGCAATATGTGGTTAAAAACTGTGGTTTAATTCTTCGGATTTAAGACATATCTAGATCATATTACTTAAGAAGTTGATTTTAAAATATTTTCCTGGTTTCTGAGAAATGTTTGTGCTGGGTTGTATTGTGCATCCTTAATCGAAACACCAAGGGCTAAATTTCCTCTTTATGAGGAAAGTTACTTTTCTGAAACCATCTTTAGATTGTTTTTTTTTTTCCCTTTCTAGATTATGAAAATATTCTCAGAGGGAAAAAATCAGGAAGTTATTTTAATTTACCCTTTCTTCAATATGAGCATCACCTCTTCAATGAGTGACAGAATCAGAAGAGCAGAAATAAATGTTATCATCATATTGACTACCTTTCTGCTAGAACTGGGTTCTTTCCTAAGATAATTTTTCTAGTACTTTTTCCTGTCCAAGATAAAATATGTATTTAACCTCCAAACTGTCAAAACTTGTTAGCATTATACATGTACTTGAGAATAAGTTCTCTGGAGCAGAAAATTATTGATCTTTATTTTGATAAAACTACGAGTGTCGCTTTTGATTTATTTTAGTGGTCTTCTTAGTCATTGCCAGAGAAAACACCCTTTCTAATATTAATATTATTATTTCAAGCTTCACTTGCTTGATTTTATTATCCTTTATTTTGGGGTTTAAAAAAAGTTACTTGTGATGATGTCTATATCTAAATCCTAGTCTTAACTTCTGTTCTCTCCATGGTTTATATTTCAGGATGCACAATAGTTCTCAAAATTTAAATGCAGAACTTAAGGGACTGAGCCAATCTTTTTTTTTTTTTTTTTTTCCCTTACAGCTTTAGTAAGCTTGTGTATGGTATCTATCTTTAAGGCTTGCTGTTCTTTTAGGCAATAGACTACTGCTTTTCTTCATGTGGCCAAAAAATAAGTTGTGATAAGATCTCCTGATTTTTTTTTAATTTATTAGGATCAGTGTTTTCTCAAACTTTCTTCACCTCTTCTAATTGTTTCAGCAAACTGCTAATTTTTTTCATTACTTTCTGTTAATCTACTACCATGCCTTATTTTCTGAACCCACAAATTTAGCATAGAGTAAGAATGCACTGTGTCATCTCTGCTGGTGCAAAGGCAACTGCTTTCTTCTGAGTCTGTTACTTACAACATTGTATTCATCATCAAAGGCCTCTGTTTCCCACCACTATTGGTCATTCTATTCCTGTTCTGTATTTCTATTCTGCATGTTCCTTATATTCCTGCACCATATTTTCTTTGTTCATCAGAGATCCAACTACATTTTTCTAACCTGTTTTACAGGTTATTGCAGCACATATTAACTGCTGAAAAACTGAAGGAGTCCCATTCACAGCTCCATAGCTCTGTCCTGTCCTGTTTTCCTTTTAACTTTGCAGTCAACAGAAAAAGGAACAAAGAGGGTTTAGCAGATAACTTTAGCCATTTAAATAATTAATAATATATATATGCAAACTTGGGAACTATTTAGTGTGTGCAGCACCTGGACCTGACCAAAGCATGCTCCATGGAGCACTCTGTAAGGGGCAAGAGCAACACATGGGGAGGCTGAGGATGCCCTGGTGAAATTACTCTGGAAAAAAGTTTCTCTGGAAAAATGACCCACAAATTGCAGAAGATGCCCTGAAGAGGGTGTTCATCTTGGAAGATTCCTGTTGCATATCTTCCCATCCAGCCGCTACTGCATTTTTCATTCTCTTTTCTTTCTTCTTCTCCTTCTCTTTCCCTGTCTTTTCTGTCTTATAAATTTTTTTTCTCAGAAATAACTTTTACTACCAGAGTTGTTGGATGTTATATGATATGGCCACTACAAATAAACCTTTGTGCAAGAAAGTTTTCTCAACATTTTAATGCAGCACTCATTTATCTCACTGAACTTAATGAGACTGAATAAGAAAAGGAAACATATCACATTTATTGGAATTTTATATCTTGCTTCTACCAATAGAATTTGCAAATTAATATATATAAATATTCACTGTATTTTTTTTCAGAAGTCCATAGGAGTGGTAAATTGGTAATTTTCTACCGTGTAAAAATCTAAAATACAGGCCAAAAACTTGTCCAATGACTCAGTTCCTGCAGTATTGATTCAGCCCTCACTCATTATTAGTCTGAAGTTGTGAGGTGATGCCGTGGCATATGATCCAGAATATAATTTTTGATCTGTGATTGTTATTTGCTGTTCACTGTAGATTTATGCCTATGTGTTTGAGAATATCAGATCAGTTCAGTTGGAGGCATTACTTCTCTCCTTGCTCAGTATTGTGGTACTTGTTCTTGTTAAAGAACTGAATGAGAAATTTCACAGAAACATAAAAGTCGTCCTTCCCATCGATCTGCTTTTGGTAAGTACAAAATTATATATCAGGCTTTTTCTTACAAAGGTTTCAGTGGCTCAGTCTGCTGAAGTTTACTATGCTGTCTGCAGTTACCCACATCCACACCTGGCACTTATTAAATAGACAGCTGATTTTCATGGCCGAAGTTAATTGTAAGAACAGGAAATAGTTTGGCTTAGTAATAAAGAAAAATTACATAACCTCCCAATTTGTATAATATTTTTCATATGTTTACTACTTTTTACATAATCACAAGAACACAAAGCCTAGAATGTCGAAGTGTAAGAAATTTGAAATAGAAAATAAAAGGTAACTGGCATATTGTAACTCCAAGCAAGTCCTCTGCTGGGTACTTGTGCCTTAGATGTTGCTTGTGATTTATCTACAATAAAGTTAAATAGCTATGATATTCCTTTCTGTCTTTTTACTGAGTTTTCCTTTAACATAGTAGAGACTACATTGAAATTAGCAATTCATTAAGGATTAAGGGGTAGTCAAATGATTAGCACCAGATCACCATCAGAAAAGTTCTGGTTTTCTCTAAACCTGCAAGAGAAAATACAAAGTATGAAGGAGTTGGTTTTCAGGGTGTGTTATCACTGTTGCTGAAAAAAAAAAAAAAATTTACAAGGGCAAAATGCTGGAAAAGGAGGTAATGTGGTCCTGGCCTCAGTGTTACCTTTTTAGAAATATTGGATAAAATGTACCAGCAAACTAAAGATTGCAGACTGGAAGCCTGTTCTATTGGGATGTATGTGTTCATCTCATTTGAAATACAGAAAATTAGCTTGAACCTCCTCAGGGTCAAATTTTCTACTCCCTCTGCAAGATTCATAACAGCTGGAACATAAAAACAAGAGGCAGAGACATCTTCTGCCGTGTTCTGTGCTGAAGTCAACACTGGCAGTCTGGATTAGATGTGCTCAGAGAACATCAGCTGAATCAGACTACTCAGGAACACCTAAATTACGAATTAATTTAGGCTGCTGACATGATTGGCAGTGCTCTGGGGCACCTGCTGAACAGAGGGACTTTGGACATTGATTGCCAAGGTTCCTGAGGCTTTACAGAAAGCCATACAAATCTCTTTAATTAACACAGAATGCACAAACTGCACTGTAGTCTCACTTCATTACTGTGTCCAAATCTTAGTTTATTTTGACTCTCTTCCACATTTGCGAAAATTTTTTTTTTTAAAAAAATCATAATAATGTTTTATAATCCTGTATTGCTGGATTGATCTAAGGATAAACGTATGAACAATGTCATGTGCTTAGGTGTGGCAATAATAGGGACCGTGTCAGAAGCAACAGAAATGTAACATCTTTTTCTGTTTGAATCACTAGATAATTGCTACATCCATTGCTTGCTACTATGCTGATATGGAATACATCTACGGGATAGAAGTTGTGGGAAATATTCCTAAAGGGTAATTTATTAGCATGGCTTTTAAGCATTTTTATTTCTGAGAACAGTCTCTGAAAGAGTCAAAGTAGTTTGTGAAATAAGAAATAGTAAAAATCTATATTGTTTGTTTCCTGTCCCCTCAGATACTCTCTTACAATTCAGTCCCATGTTAACAAGTTGTATGTGCAAAGATATCATCAGAAAAATACATTCTTGTATATTTTCTTGTATATATAGCTTTTTATTGCTTTGTGGAATAAAAAGTAGGTACTAAGTACTTGATGATGTATGACCGGAGGGCAGGACACTCTTTTCAAGATCATTGCAACTTGGTTTTTGAGAGTTGTCTTGCATTATTGTAGCAGAAAAGATTTACAATGAGATAAGATTTATAGATTAGTACACTCCATTCCTTTCCACCCATATGGTATTTTAGCAAATGTGGTTTCTGAGAACACATGAAAGATTTAATTATGCTTAATCTAGAAAAGAACTTTTTACTATAGTTAAGGATACACTTTCCTCCATGACCTTGAAATGAAGGCAAAAAAAAATCAATATAATTAGCTAGAAAGAGAAATTAGATTAGTTGTCAGAAAAAATGTTCAAACTCTACAGGTTGGTATGGAGGAGAACAGCTGTTGTGTAATTTCCTGCTTGGATATAGCAGGGTTTTCGTAAATTTCACAAAATAGAAGTCCAAAACAGTGTGAGTGCATGTGTGGCAGCTTGCACTGAAAGAAATAAAATAAGGGACATTTCTAAGAAAGAATATGGTTTTCAAGTA
The DNA here is from genome assembly GCF_965231275.1 of Zosterops lateralis. Taxonomy (NCBI): domain Eukaryota; kingdom Metazoa; phylum Chordata; class Aves; order Passeriformes; family Zosteropidae; genus Zosterops; species Zosterops lateralis. Next base: position 130,669,876 of record NC_139762.1, read on the forward strand.
TTTAGAGCATGCTATGAATCTGAGACTAAAACAAAGCTGTGTGCCACTTCTATGTGTAATGAATGAGAAAACCGTATTTGTCCAGTTTTAATCAGGAATTTATTTTCTGTCTAACCTCATTCAAGTAGTGTTGAAAAACAGAAGCAGAGCCTGGATCATTCCTACATATTTTTAGGTATTTGTTTGAAATACCTAACTGCCTTGTCAATGGAGAGCATCAGAAACCTGAAGAGCACAATTTGGTTTTTAAATGGTGTGATCTGTGCTCTGGAAAGACCAAAGTATTTTTGAAGAGTTCAGAGACAATCTGGGGTGGTTTGGTTCATAACTTGAGTAGTTCTACTGCAATCCCCATTAGATAGGATAAATGTCTGTACCATCAGTAACTGACAGGAATACAAATTTTTTTAAAGATTTAAATTTAACTTACAGGAAAACCAACTATATTAAAAATAAGAAAATATACAGTAGTCTCTTCTACTGAACATTACACAATTAGTGAATGGTTGCTAATTTTATTTGTCAGTCATGGGGTTAATTTATCAACATCTTTTAATTTCTCAAATTGAAGTTTTCAAATTGAATAGTCCATCTGAAACAGTTTCAACTTCTACAAATTCTCTTCTGCTGTTCCCAACTGACTGAGATCTTATTAATCTAAAATATTGTCACCTTACAAGTAATACAAAAATTAGCTGTTCCTGAAGAGATTGTTTCTCTGGTATTCACATAAATTACAGGTATATAGAGACCATGTATCAAGTTTTGCAGAAATTACTGTCTTTATTTTTTATAGGTTGCCATCACCAAAAGCACCACCCATGAGTGTCCTGCCTGAAGTAGTCACTGAAGCTTTTGGAGTGGCACTGGTTGGTTATGTAGCCTCACTAGCTCTTGCTCAAGGCTCTGCTAAAAGGTTTAAATACACTGTGGATGACAACCAGGTAAAGCTCTTTCTCCTTAGTGTCACTTCACCATTTGGGGAAAGTATTATAGGTGAATGCCCAGTAGGAAAAGTTATGTTCCACAGAGCATCCTGACACCTTCTAGTGTTTACAGCAACACCCAGATTTTATTCAAATTATCTCTGCAGAATGCCCTCATTGGTTGAACTGCTCCTTTTGGGGAAGCTCATCCTTCAGGGTAATCTTGTAATGCTACATTCAGTGCAGCATTTGGGTATTAATGCATTTTTCACTGCTTTAACATGAGACAGCTTCTCTCTCCTCTGGCAGCTGAGCTCTTATAGACAAGCTATGATGTTAAATCAGCCACCAATTATTGAAACAAAGTTATTCTAAAACAAAGCCAGGTACTTATAATCCCAGGACTTGTCTGGTGTTTTAACAGGAAATTATTTATACTTATGCAAAGTAGAAGTCTCACCCGAAATAAAGGTTTATTTGGATCTAAGAAGCTGGGTGAGCTCAGAGAGTGCTGCCAAATTTACAGCCATAGGAGCTTTCTGTCCTGAGTTCCACTTTGCAGAGGACATGCTTAAATAAAATCTCTACACTACTACATTGCTTGTCATGGTGGGTGGGTGACTCCAAGCCAGCAGAAAATCCGTGGAGATGCTAATTCAAACACTGTGGTAAGAAAGGCTCAATTTCAGATAACTGGCACTAGTACTGTGTGCTGAAAATGTTGCCTCCACCTTTATGTTGAGTAGTTTGGGATCAATGACATAGGGGTGAATGAAGAACAGTTGTTTCGCAGCTGGAGGTCTGTTTGAACAGCCTATCTAGACAGGTTGGTCTTGCACATCACATCCTGTCCTTTACAACTCTTATGTCTTTGGAAAACACAGTGGGAACATTCTTGTCTGTTCAGGTCTCTAAAATATTTCTCAGTGTGAATACACTGTGCCATATATTTCTACTGATGCTTCAGAGCCACGTTTGTATGGAGCAGAGGGAGAATGCTTTGAGCTTAGTGCAGGTCAGACTCCAGGGTGACATGCTGCTTTGTTTCAAGGCACTCCATGAAACACAGCAACCTGTGTGTCTTTCTGCACTTTTGGAAGTCTTGTAGCTTACACAGCTTCATTACTGAAGTCTTGGAAACTCTGTGTAAGTCTGCATCAAGTAATGGAGCAAAAGAGCAAAACCTCCATGAGAGGAGACCAGCGAGTGGTGTGGCTGTACTGCCTTCAGGGGCCAGGCATAGTGCTTAGCACGGGAGATTGTGGGTGTGTGAGGCTGCCAGGCAAGCTTTAAGGGGTGCTGTTCTGTGCTGTGAAGACAAACTCATGTGCTGGTGTTTTCCTGGCTGGATGCAGCACCATTTTCCTACACATTTTCCTGGGCAGACCAACTGGCTCCTTAAAGTCTGTGATGCTGGGTGGCCATGGCAGAACACTTCCTTAGAAAACGCTCTTCTTCTTAGGCTGCACATACAAGGCGGCTTCTCCACTTTTTCTTCTACAAATCTTTGTTCAGGCGTGTCTGCATTTTGACTGTGAACAAACACTAAATACATTTGTGATGAAAGAAAACATGCATACAGTGTGGCTACCACACTTTCACTAAAACATGCTCTAAAGGAAGAGAAATCAGTGTCTGTCTTTTTTCAGTGAGCCATAAACCAGAAATGATCTGGACAGTTTCCAGACACCAATACTTGGGGCTCAGGCCAATTAAAAAGCAGATATGGATCAAGATGTAAATAATTTGGTTGAACTTAATCTTCAAAATTTAGCAATAGCACTTATTTTGTGGAGAAAATGTCCCTCCCGCTTTTGAAGAATCTAATTCAATATCTTTATCATTCAAAATAGTTCTGAGTTTTGAGAAGATCTATTCTGTTGGCAAACCTTTTGTCATGTACCTGTGGGGTTTTTTTCCCTCAAAAATATGTTCATTCTTTATCACTGCTAATATTTACATAGGGGACTCCCTTGTTGACAAGAGGCATTGAAGTGACAGAACAATAGAAAAAAAACATCTTCTATTTAATGACTTTGCAGGAATTTTTGGCTCATGGCCTCAGCAACGTGATTCCGTCATTTTTCTTTTGCATACCAAGTGCTGCAGCGATGGGACGGACGGCACTTTTATACAGCACGGGCGCCAAAACACAGGTAATGGCTTAGAGTGAAGTATATTGGACATTTAAAGCTGTGCTACTGCTCACTGCCATTGGTACTGGTTTATCCATTGTATTTCTCTAGTCTCCCTTTTCCTCTGTCCTGGGAATGACTCTGCCCTGTCATTTTTTAACAATCTGCATGAAATTGCATGTGATCAGTGATGTCTTCCTAGGAAAAATAATGATTCCATTTGTTAATTTCTACCTGTTTCATTCAATGTGAACTGAAAGGTCTTATGGCAGAAAGGAAGTTAGGAGTTGTGTTCTCAGACTGCAGGAAACCACATAAAAGCCTTTTCAGTTTATGTGAGTTTGTCAGCATTGTAACAAAAGTGCCCTCTAATGGTGTTTAATGGATTTATGGTACAGTCTAATCTGAAGTTTTAGGGAAAAAAATCACATTTCATTTATCTGATTTAATTTATCTTCTATCTGATTTTCAAAATATAATGTAAGTAACCTTTAGAGCTGTTTGTCAAAAAAACACAAGTAATCTCACAGCTTCTGCCTTGTGACATGTTGTACTTGTCCTATCCCTCAGTGTACACTGAGCCCACAGAGATGACATTTAGACTTTTGAAGATGTTCGTTGCTATTTCCTACTGTAGGAAATGAAACCCACAAGCTGTTATTACAGTAGCTCAGGAAAGAGGAGACTGTAATTGCTGAGAATGATAACTGTGACCCTATCAGCCTGTCATCTGTCCTAATTGTGCTAGTGAACAAGAGAGGTAGCAAACCACCTGGGGCACCCCCACAGCATTGCCTCTACCTCTGAAACTCAAGGGCCCTTTGGTGGCAGCCAGTCATCTGCCATATCAGTGCCATGTCCTTTGGAGGTCACTGCTATTCTCACAGGTAACAGGTGACAGGACAAGAGGAAACACCAACAAGCTGAGCCAGGGAAGGTTTAGATTAGATATCAGGAATTTTTTTTATAGAAAGGGTTCTAAGGCATTGGAACAGACCTCCCAGAGTAGGGGCAGAATCACCATCCCTCAAAGTTTTCAAAAATTCTATGAATGTGGCATTTGAGGACATGGTTTAAATGGTGAACATGGTGGTGGTGCTGGATTGGTGGTTGGACTTGATGACCTTAAAGGTTTCTTCTATCCTTAACAGTTCTATGATTCAATGATTCTATTTTCATTTTGTAGCTGTTTCTCTTGCCTGTATAAAGGACATTAGCTGCAAGGAAAAGGTTTATGGAGTATAAGACTAAATACAATCCATAGGGACTGTTTCTCCTCAACCATGTCTTACAATTGTTTCTCATGCAGATCCCACAATATAAAGGAATTATACAGGGCTTTACTTCAATTCTCTACATATTAAATAATTGCTAATTAGCCTAAAGAGTACTCTGAACTCACTTAATCATAATGAAAAATCTAACAAATAATAATCTTGAAAAGTATGTATATGTAAATATTTTAGTTACCACTTGGCTATTAGTTATGTCTCATAAATTTTGGCTGAATTTGATGTCATACAATGTGTTGTCATCCTCACAGACGTCCTCTTCTGTAATCAGTTGGTGTACTAATTGCACAATTTGCAGTTGTACTGCATCATGTTGTACTGGCTTTTTCATGGAAGATTTGAGGTAACCTGCAGACCTATAACCTGAAGGCATATTTGAGCACGTTGGCTCTGGTAGGTGGTTGAAAAGACCGTGATGAAAGGTTGTTCAATACATGAAATGGAAAAAGAAACCACTATAATTTGATTTCAAGACAGCAAACACAGAATAAAAATCTGCTTGGCTTATCTATTGGTTTCACAGTATAGCAGTGCCTGTGTCTAAAAGTTAAGAGTGTGGCTATGAGTTAGCACTATGACATAACAATCTCTCCCCTTCCTTCTTGGAAAGCAACACATCAGCTTAATGCCCTCCTTTGTGGCTGTCCAGGTGGAATGAGGAGATGAGAAGATCATCACTTATAAATATTGGTCAGGCAAAAAGAAACCTTTCTTTAACATAGAGAGAAGGCAAAAAGAAACTTTTCTTTAACATAGAGATAAGTCAGTTAGGCATAGGGCATGGAAGAAATGCAAAGAGCCTTTCAGGGGCACTGAGCAGCCCTTTTTTCTCAAACGGCTATACCTGGATTGAAGTTTTGTCATTTGTTCCTTAGTGATATATTTTCCTGGAAGGAAACAGAAGTGAGGAACTCTTATCACGGACTAGAAGTGTCCTTCAAATAGAATCAACATTTTTTTTCTTGCTCTTCATGAAGGCAGAAAGAGGGAAAAGTTCCTTGTGACTTTACCAGCAGATTTTCTATCTTTTTTTATGTAAACACTCTGTCTATCCTTCTTGATGGTATTTTTAAGTACACCGTGACTTTAATTTTCTAGTGTTTTAACAACTTGTCTGGTTTTGTTTTTAACAACTTGTCTCTTAAAATGAAACCTAATTATTTTGGTAAAGAAACATATTATCAATATAAAAATAAAGTGAGCATCTGTCTACTTATCGTCAAAAACCTTCTGTGAATCTGAACTGTATATTTATAAGACAGAAGTACTCATTGAGCACTCAAGCAGAATAGGACAGTGCAATTTTACTGTAGTTTTCCATCAGATTAATACCATAAATACTGTGAAGAAATATTTAATTATTAGACCATATATTTTTCTAAATTTATATTACTTGCATTAATTATAATCTTTAATATATTTTTGAATGTATTAACATTTTCTTAAGTAAATACACTGTTATCAATATGAAATTGTTAGTGGTTTCTGGTTTAAACAATAGTTTTCTTTTAGTTTAAATCCCAACAAAAGAAGTTAGACATCTTCTCTCATGGAAAAAATGATAGCATATATAATTCTTGCTTCGTGCTATGACAGATCTGTTATTTAGTACAACATAGGGTGCATGGCTATAAATAAGTTGCAGAATGACAGTGGGTGCTGAGAAACTTCTGGGATGAGATATTGCACACACACATTCCATTTAATACTCAAGTGTGTAAGTGATGCTCTGATCTGTGTCCGTGTGCTGGCACCAGGGCCAAGCACAGATGTTGAGCTCTCTCACTATGTTCTCACTGTAGTTGATTAAAGAAGAATCAGAATTAAAATTGAAAATCAGAGATTAAAATTGAAATTTTATGCATCTGCAATCCACAGATATATTAATAGCTAACACCTTCAACATCTGATTCTTGACTTTGTCTACCATATTTTATCCTTTTCATAATTTCTTTTGTTGTTTTTGTTGTTGTTAGACTGAATGATCTGCAATTCTTGTTTATTGTTTTAGGTGGCTTGCCTTACTTCTTGTGTATTAATTCTTGTGGTGATCTACACAATTGGACCTCTGCTGTACTGGCTTCCTATGGTATGGTACTTATCCTTTTTAAAGATTAAGATGTCAAAAATTTTCTAACAACAGTTTCTTTCAGGGAAAGACAGTGCAACCTTTAAAAGAGCTCTATTTAATTTCAGTGGCCGAAAGAATAGTACAGACATGACAAATCTCGAAATCATAAAATACGGGGTGACAGCATAAGAGATACAGATTTTAGATATATATAGTTACATATATAGGCTATCATGTAAGCATATAGAAGTGAATTCCTCTTCTACTTACTTTTGGCATGTAGTTTATGAAAAATATACACCCAGTTTGCTGTGGATTTGTAAATTGACAAAGTGTGGTAGAAATTAATGAAGATTCATGATATTTCTCCAGATATGCCTATGATATAAACTTCCCTTTTCAAATAAATTTGACACAAATTATTTTAGATAGTGATGTAAGCTTAATTACAGAAAGATTATGAAGTATTCTGATATCTCTGTCATACATCTATGTAAGATTCTACATCTATGCTAAGACTCTTTAAAGCAGTGTGGCATCTTTTCACATAAGCTATATCTAGCTTTTGGTATTACAAATTAATAGTTAATTTTAACTAGAGGCATGTCAAAGCTGCTAAATACAGCTCCAAAATTATCCACAATTCTGCCATGTATGTTTTAACTCAACTAAGTTTTAAAATTGCTTTGTGCTATTGTTTACATGGTGTCATGAAAGTTCTCACTTTTCAAACACAGATCCTTTTATAGCTTATTTTAACTATGCAAAGTAAGGACACTTGAAGAAGGGTGTGCAATATGTCCTGGTTTTTTGCCATACTTCTTCCCTACTTTCATTTGTTTTTATATGGATTAAATGTAAATTTTGACCAGTCTCCTTGTAGGCTTTTTCCCCCAAATTGTAAAAATACTTCTTGGTTTTTGCTTTCTTGATAATTTAATTCTCTTCTAATATGCTTTTTCAGCCCATCTATGCACTCTAAGTCCACTGGTTTGTACTCCATTCTTTTTGGCTCTAGATGATTTCTTCATCCATCTCTTACTCCTTCCTAAGCCAAAGAACTAATTTTTTTTTTTTTTTTTTTTTTTTTCTTCAAAATTAATGGACTTTTGCCCTAGAGGCCTTCTCTAGGGGAAGGGAAGGAAGTCAGGAAGAGGAGTTACAATTCTTCACTGCATACAATTTGAGTGATTATTTGCTTATGAATCATTCAGATTGTGGTAGAATGTATTTGGTTTGGTGATGCATGGAGGAGTCTTGGGCAGTCCTGAGGTTTCTGTTGTTTTCTCACAGTTAGGTGGCCAGTAGATTGCCTTCACAAAATAGAAAGGGGATAGGAGGGTTGTTGCTGTTAGCATCTGTCACAAGGACACCTGTACTCATCCCATTTTCTAAACACCTAGCAGGTTTTTTTGTAGTTTAATTATGATATTGACTGCTAAATTAAAGAAACAGCATTTGTTTTCACTAACGACTCTGCAAATGGCTTTTGTGTTTATGTCTTTGCAGTGTGTGTTAGCAAGCATTATTGTTGTGGGCTTGAAGGGGATGCTAATGCAGTTCCGTGACTTAAAAAAATACTGGAATGTGGATAAAATAGACTGGGTAAGTAACACTTAATCTAAGGAGGTTTTCCTGAGACCATTTGGCAAACATCTGTTAATTAAACTTTAATAGTTCTGTGGCCCTAGAAGAAATAAGTGCAAGATATTATTATTGGTACTTTTTGTGCACTATCAGCTCAGAATAACAGCATCAGTAATATCAGTTTTATTACAAAATAACATTTTAACAAATGATAAAGAATCAAACCTAATGCTAGAGATGTGTATACAGACAGATCAAGTTAATGTGAGCAAATATGTGTCTAATTTTTATGTCTTTTCTATCTGTTTAACATGCTTTTGCTATTGTAGCATTACTGAAGAGATTTTGGTATCGTCATCCTCTGGGAATAGGGAATGACCACATAGGTCAAACAGAACTAGAAACAATCGTGATGCAGAAAGATATATACTGAGGGGTGCTGTAGGTAAATTGCCTTAACTCTTCCAGATTTTGCAGAGTATCTATGGTTTGAACATAGAGAAAGATTCTGCACTATGAGAGGAGGGATACATCAGAAAAGGTAAATAGGTGAAAGAGACATAGCATGAAAATCTAGTTTAATGCAAATCTAAATAGTCTCACAGAATTTGCATAGAATTCCTAGGAAATAGTAAAGATGAATCCATGTGTAAGAAGACTCCTGGATTTGTCTTTTGTGGAAGATTTTGGGTGTAAAGGTCAATTAGTAGAACCAAAATTTCTATGCACTTACATGAATATATATATGTTGACATAATGTATGTTTGAGTTAACAATATTCGGACAGGCCACACAGTCCTTTTCTGTGGTGGAAAATCCAGGTAATTGGAGTTAATATCAAACTTCTTTGAAATCACCAGTGACTGAGTATTCTACATCAGTAATGGTTAAATTTAGACAGAATAAAACTTTTTTTTTTTTTAATAGAGTATTGGATTTTAGTATGGGAAACAGAGCTGAGTAAACATCAATGACTGTGAGATTTTTTGCATTTGGTTGCAGAAAACTAGAAGTTCAGAAAACTTGTATTCAGGTGCTTCTTTTGTATTATCCAGAAGAAAAGCTCTATCTTTCCTGAAATCTTTCTTTCCTCAAGCATTAAAATACTGAAAATATTTTCTAGTTCTTGTTTTGTATTTGATCCTCAGCTTGAACCATATTTCCAGTGACAGAAATGATGGATGATGTGGATCAAGAATTATTTTGGGAATAGTGGACTTAAGAACATTGGTAGTTATGGGAGCGAGATATATCTTCTCCATCAGTTCATTGAGAGAATAAGTAGTTACATTTTCCAGCAGGATATTCTGGAATCTCACTAGATCTGACACATCTTCACAGATAGACTACCTGATTGATTTTTGCTTTTCTGGTTTTGGCAGAAAAGGTTGTGTGAGTAGTTAGTTATTACATCTCTGACATCTGTCATCATTTCTAAGAGAGGTTATAGAACGGGGGAGTTTCCTGGGTTCATCTTTTTGACTAAACATACTTGAGCAATGATTTATCTTCAAGTAGTTTTACCATCAGTCTTTAGCTTGACAGGATAAATCATCTTGCTTTAAATAGCATAGTTTAAAGTAAGACTATAAACATTGATCTTGTGTTGCTGCCTGCTCTGAGGAGCCCCACCAAGCCCAGTGATCTGTGTAACTATGCTGGTGTTATTTTGGCCTGACAGGATTCACCCCAGTAATTGACAGAACACTGGAAATGAATCATTCCATCACCCAGGTTATACAAAGTGTTTTGGAGATAGAAACCCTAATAAAACATTTGGAAATAATTAGCAGTTGTCCTTTCTGGAACTGATTCATTGAAGGGTGTGTGTCACGTAGCATTGAAGTCAGGTTTGTTTTGGTTATAGGTCTGGCAAATGATAGTGCATGGAAATGGAATATTATGGAGTTTGTTGCATTGTTCCTTCACACTTCCTTAAGCATCTCATTAAACACAAATGGGATGAAAAATATTTATTTGTTGACTAGTTCTCTATAAATATAATCCTTTTAAATGTAAAAGGTGTGATATTGTTCAGGGGTTGCAGTTGAGGAAATTCATAGGTTCCTTCCATCACAGGATATTCTGTGTTTCTATGAAATCTCTTCTTTCAGCCATGGGTGGCTTTTTCCTTCTAATTTAAATTCCACCTCTCAAATCACATTCAATTACTTTTCAGCTACAACCCCACTGTCCTTACTCCAGAAGTCACTTTCCTGTCATTCATAGCATCCATATGAACTTCAAATGTCTCCTGCTTCAGTTAGGGTCTTCTGCCAGTCCCTATACCTTGGTTGGATGACTTCAACAATCTCAGATTAATAATTGTACTATTCCACTATATATGTTATATGCATAACTGAGAGTGATTTGTCTTGATCTTTTTTTCTGCTTTTTCTGAGAACAGCCAGATAGCTAATCAGTCTTTTCTGTAAATATATTTTACTTCTCATGTCCTCAGGTCAAAAGATGATTTCCTTGTCCTTTCTGTAAGCCTAATTTTTTACGCAGGCCAACTTGATTAACTTGCTGGTTTTATTCTCCAGTTTGACAGTGCTCGTGATACTAGTGATAGTTTCCTAGTATTACTAAAATGAAGCCAGTGAAGTTCTTGTTAACTCTTGATTTTAAGGCTCAGGATCACAGATAAGTTGCCTTTTAAGACAGGCAAAAACTACTGCTTGGCAATGGACTGCTGAAGAAAAATGTTCTCTTTGCTGTTAACAAAAGTAACCAAAGTTAGCTTACTTTGAAAGTAACCAAAGATAGGGGAAAATACTTCAGAAGGTGATATTCTAAGTGAAAAATTACAAAAGAATAAGGATAATTTTTCAGGTTTTTAATTATATAGCGGGGATTTGAGAAGTTCAGCAATGAAATACTCTGGCATTTAAAGAGAAAAAAATGTTTACAGTTACACATATGTCTTGACCAGAAAAAGACCACGGCTGAGATAAAGCCAAGTTTGCATACCTGACTTTTAAAACGGGAAGAATGGAAAGAATTTATGGTAAAAATTACACATTCTCAGCATGGTGGTGTGATGAGAGGCAGTTATGGATGCATGAATTGAAATTGTATGCACATATATTAATATTAAAGGACGTGAGGAATGGTACTAATTCAGAAATTAAAGTAGATCCAAGAATGAGGGTTTCATTTTTGACAAGTATCCTCCAAGATCTTGCCATCGTGAATTTTTGAGACATGCATCGAACACCCTGTCAATCTATTTTGTCAAAATGTTTAGAGGAGAGGGCCTATAAAGAGTCTTCCTTGAAATCTGGAGCTCATTAGTGCATTTTCTTGGGGTTTTTTAGAACTTCTTCAGGTACTATCCTCATGAGGAAGGTGGCATTTTAATTTGTTCATCACACATGAGTCCTGATTCATGAGAGGGCTCTGAGAGCTCTCAGGGCTCTGCTATATAAACAATTTTCCACAAAGCAGGAAGCCATCTCTTCTGTGAGAATAATTTTACATCAATGACTCTGTCTTATGACATCCTAGGGAGATTTTCTATTTTTCATGCATTAGTGAATATGCTAGTGTGAGTTATATTACTTGTGCTGTAGTTGGTCTCAGTGGGGTAGGAAGGAATTTGTAAATGCTTAATCCATTGAAAGCATGATTACCATATAAATTATTTTTAAAGAGTACTATTTCTATCAGTCCCTCTGTTTCCAGGGCTGTTTGCAAACAAATTCTGTCTCAACCATTATATATGGAATGCCTGTGAAAAATTATATCAAAGAACTACCATACCACTTCATTATCATAAGATCATTTAGGTTGGAAAAGACCTTTAAAGACCATCTAGTCCAACTGTTAACCCAACACTGACAAGTCTATCTTTAAACCATGTCTCTTAGTGCATTGGGCAGTTCCTGCTCTATGGCTGTGGTGGGCTTCACTTGAATCCCAAGTTTTGATGAAAGGTGTGCTGAGGATCAATTAAGGATGTGGGAGCATGGCCATGTCACTCAGTCCTTAGAGCCAAAGCCTCCTCCAGGAATCCAGCATCTTCTGCTGAGACAGTTTCTGAATCAACAGGACTTTAATGGGATTCTTCTTTTGGCTATAGGCTGGAGGGCCTCTATTTAGGCAACTCATCACAGCCTCACATTACAGATAGCACAGAACTGGTCAGTTGAGTCATGTTCATCTCTTCCTCCATTAAGCAACAGCATAAGCAGGTAGGAGTTAGATGGACTGCATCCTCATTTTCTTCACAACCAAATCCATTGATTATGGTAGCAAACTAGACAGATAAACAGTGTTGCAGATAGTTTTTTGCAAGGAACCCTACCCATTCAGGCAATAGCTGATCATCTCCTCAGTTTGCGATAAAACAGAGAAGTGCATAATCTGGTTTCAAACTGGTACAGAAATATTTATTATCACCATACCTGTCACTATTGTTTAGCCCTAGGCTCAGAAAGTATTCTGCAAATTATTTATATTATTTTTTTTCCTACCAAGTGCTGATTTTAGACTTTCATCAGTGGTGGATCATTAAACCCTATGAAATGGAAAGTCTAGATGGAGCCAGCTGCTCTACACAGTCACTGTCACCTCTCAGTGCTTCTGATACTTTCTGATATATACAGGAATTGACATAAATCCATTTCTTCTGCTTGTTTCTTTTCTCCATCTTTAGAGTTTTTCTTTAAATTAGTACAGTAGTTTGAAGGTAGATTTTGTTTTGATTTTTGATATTAACATTCCTATAATACATTATTGCTAAGATTTGAAGAGTGATTAGATTCTATCTGTCCTGGAGTATGCAATAACCATATTGAAGTAAGCTGCCAAGGAAAGCTTTGATATTTTTATGACTTCTTTGTTGAACTTTGCAATAACCCATGAATTAAGAAAAAAAAAAAAAAAAAAAAAAAGGAAAAAAAAAAAAAAAAAAAAGTTTTTCAGATCAACCTAACTTCTTTCTACAACTTTGAGGCTACCCTAATTAAAGAACTGCTTCCAGGCCAATACAAAGCACTGAAAGGGTGATTGACTAATGAGAATATAATTGTTTTGGCTCAGCCTCTACAACAATGGCAGTCTCTGATTACAGTTAAGATGTAAGATACTAGGCTGCTGGAGAGGCACTTTAGCTTTCTCAGTAGTCAGCAGTACTTAAACACTTCTGGCTTTGATTCTTCCAATGCAGACTTTATATTGCATATTTATGCTTTTTGTTTTCTTCTGAGACATAAAATTTTTGCAGGTCTGCAGCAGTGATTTAGTTAAATGTGATGAGGTTCAGGTCTGCAGCTGAACTGGATTGCACTGGAGTGGATTCAGGTGTTTTCAAGGGTTCAGCCTTATTATGATAGTCTAATTCTCGATCTCACTGAGTTTCAGGTTTTTAGTTCTGTTAGCCTTTTCACATGCAGGTGAGCTTCTTTATAAAGTATATTTGATTTATAAATCTTGGTATTTCTTATTCATTAATAAGAACTCAGAATCTGTTGCTCATAAAGGTGGTCTTTGCAAATATTTGCACAACAATTCGTTTAAGATGTCAGGTTAAAAACTAGTGATTGAAGACAGTTTCAGAGAATGAACTCCTTACCTAGGAGTCATCCTGTTGAAGAATCTGAAAAGTCTTTTGCAGTAGTTAGGAATCTTGAAGATGAGGGAGGAAAAGGTTTCTTGAGACAGTCACATAACAGTCTTCCTCTGTGAAGCAGAAGTCAGTATGGTATGACTTACATTTTATAATTCATAAAATAACAGCTCTGAAATCTGCTCAAGCAAAATTCCTGTGGTTGGGCTGAGAGTATTCTATTGTCTCTGGCTTTCATGAGTTAAGTGAAGGCATCAGAAAGGATAATCTTAACACTGATTGTGCCATTGTAACATGATCTGTTATTCTGCAAACATGAACAAGCAGCACTGTAATTCTTGAAATGGGCACCTGTGGGGATCAGTATATCCAGAGGAGTGAAAATACTTTCCATTCTTTTTTAACACCTTCTATATAAAGATTAGATGGCAGTCTTTTCTTAAGGCTCAAATAAAGATGTGCTTTATTATACCAATTAGGTTGGTATAAGAAATCAAGTAATTTGTACTTTACTTTTAATTGTTAAATCTGCATGTCTCTTAGTTGTACACATCATTATAGTATGGAAAGAAAAGTGTTCATTTCTGGTAAGAAAAGAATTATTTAAAAATTGAAATATGAAAGTTTTTTATAGAGTTTTTTTAAAATTTCTTTTTAAAGTGACTTTTGTCTCAGATATGCTTCTGAGTGTTTTTTAAAATTGCATTTAGAATTAATACAAAGTTTTAGTAATCAAATATTGAAAGATGAGGAAGTAATATGAAATCTCACTATTTCCACTGGATGGAATTAATTCTCCAGTAATTTTTATTTGTCATAGAGTTGTTTTAGTCAGCTGTACTCTGATAAATGCCACTTTTAATCAGTCTCCTTGCAAATTATAATTCCCACTGATATGATTAGTGGGAGAAAAGCTCTCTGCATGTGACCTCATTAAGGCACGTCATTGTGTGAAAGGAAAGGAGGATTTAAAATCTATGCAGTGAAGAAGGTGACCAGAATTTGCAATGTGAAAAATAAAATACAGGTTCTCCAAAACAACTGAGTTTATTCTGACTTAAGCTGTTAGCACAAGTACAGATGCTATTTTAAGTAACCCTGGAAGGAACCTATGTGAGCACTGGGATGAGCTGTGCCATGCTGCATGTGGTCTCCCATGGAGAGGCATTACTTTAATTGCTATTTCAGTCTTCAGTATTTGCCAGTTCAAAGATCCAAATGTTCATGTGTGTGAGAAACTGTCTTAGTTTTAAAAATCTTTATTTCCGATTCATAAAACATATATTGCTATAAAATTTGAAACTGATCACTTCTTTTTTCTCCCCTCCTTAAAGAGCATATGGGTTAGTACCTACGTGTTTACAATATGCTTTGCTGCTAATGTGGGACTGTTGTATGGTGTTCTCTGCACTATAGTAATCGTGATTTTCCGCTTTCCCAGGTAAGAAAAAAATTGAAACAACTGAACAATTGAAATGTTCTACTAGCACTTCATTATGTATTTGTTCTGCATGTTGCTTCACAGTCAGGATAGGCATAAGGTATACTAAATTTAACAACTGAACTTTAGGTTTTTAGTTGTAGAAAATTGCAAGATAAGACAATTCGAAAGGAAAAGTCACATCTGCCCATTTACCGTAGACTAAGGAATCTCAGAAACATTTTATAAAATGGCATTATTTTGTGGTTTCTCTTATTATTTTACATCTGTAGGATTCGTTCTGTGGAGATAGCATGAAATTAACAGGAAGACTGATAATAGTTTTTTTCCATTAGATATTTATTTGCTCCTTAAGGAAAAAGTATATCTGGAAACTTTAGTAAGAGTCTTCATGAACTCCTAGGTACTATGTTGAATGGGAGTTGCTAGTTGATAATTGTACTGCTAATATAGATTAATGAAACATAACTGTACAACTATTCCAATGTCTAACAAAAAGTATAAGTTCTATCCATGACTTGGAAGAGTCAGCAAAAATAAACTAGAGCAATCAGAAGTTGCTTGTTTGGGTTTTTTTTGAATATATTACAGTTACTACTTTGGATCATGAGTAAAAGGAAATATAGCTGAGGTTCATGATTGATTTGTGCTACAGAACTAATTCCCAGCTCACCAGTCCTGGAAATGACTTGCTGCTCACATGCAGTTGTTTGCATGAACATTGAATCCCACTGAAATTAAGCACAATGTAGACAGCTCGATTAAATGCTTTTTAAGTTAATGGTGTTAGACATTTGTGCACACCTCTATTCTCACAGAATTAGTTGCAGAACCAGCATGAAAATAGTTCAAAATTTCAAGGCAGTTAAAAATTATGGGAGATAGCTTCTGCTTGAATCAGCCAGTACTTTTGTGATAAGATTGTGCTACTCAGCAAACTAAAATTTTGGTAAATTCTGGTACTAATGCAAAAGGCAAGTTTCCATGTTGTTTTTGTCCTGAGCCTGGATGTTAGAGGTTCTCCAACAGCAGAAAGGGATGGATATCTAACACAAAAGAGCCTGATCTAGTTGGAGACATCAGTCTGAACCTGCACTTATTAGTGTAAATAAGATTTTTCCCAATGATCTCTGTGTTCTTCAGTGAAGCTGCACAGGATTGTCCATACCATCTAAAGACATTGAACAAGGTAGCAGCCTTAAATCTGGTATGGCACAGATGGGGTTAACAAGAAAATGTGTAGTAAGCCATGCAGTCGTAGGCAAAAGCGTTAGCAGAAGTGAAGCAAGGAAATTACCATAGATTATTTATTGTAAAGTTTCTGTTGAGATGTCAGAGTACTGGATGCAGTACATGTTATGTATCAGAATGGATTAAAACCAGCAGCAGCTACAGCTTCATTTATGCAAAGATGAGAGAAGAGCTGATGTTTGCAAGGCTCATTTACCTGGCCCCGACACCTGCAAATACTCCTTGTATATTGATGCATCTGTCTCAGAGAATAGATATTTCCATATTCTTCTGCAGTTCAATGTGTTCCTGTAAATGATGTGTTGAATCAGAAGATGCTATGCTGAGCTCCCTTTCCAAGGCAACTTTCTCTTTTCAGTGTGTAGAGAGAATAGGAACACTGGCCCTTTCCAGTAAGTCTCCCATTTTGATAGCTAGAGTGCAATGTTCTGCTTCATCGTATAAAGATATGTCAATTTCAATGACAAATAAAATATCCTTGCTTTTCATGACCCACAGCTATTCTACATATTCATTTTCCCTTTCCTTACAATATGACTTTGCAGGTAAAAGATATTAATTAAACTTCTTTATTTTTGCAGATATTGATTATATATGAGCTACCTTGACTTGAAAGTAGCTCTCTGGCCAGCAAATTAAAATTAAGATTTCCTTCACAAGAGAATTTCATATTCATATTTTCAAAGTGATCTCATAATTCTAAAATCAGCTTTTTACTCTTTAATAGGATGATTATCAGAAAAGATAAGGTCTGTAATCACAAAAGTACTCACAGATTGCATGGTTGGACCTTTAAACTGCTATGCTGTAGTTTGGGGTGTGTGTCTTTTTGTTTCTGCTCAAGACTACTAATGATTTACTGTACAACTTAATTTTTCTATATATATATTGATTACAGAGCAAAGACACTGAATTTGAAAAATATGAAAGAGGTGGAATATAAATACAAAGCAGAAGATAATTGTGTAAGTTATTTTTTAAACTTTTTGTTTGTGTGTGTGTTTCACTAATTAAGATTCGTTTGTATTCTCTAGCTAGTTACCAGATTTTAATCAAGGAGTCAAGGGAATGCTTTTATGATATGACCACTTGAAATCAAAAGCCAGGATAATATAATAATAACAGAACTAGTTGGCCATCAGAAACTGGAATATTTTCATGGTTCTGCTGCTTGTCTGCAAAGTCAAGTTAGGCAAATCCTCTTAGATCTATCTATCTTAGTTTATTTGTCATTTTTAATTATTTAAAGTTTTCTAATGCCTAAATTTAAGAAAATATCTTGCCAGGAATGGAAAGGGCAATCTGAGCAGACAGTAGCAGTCTCTGTGGATAGAAGACTCTCTCCCAAAGACTGTGCCTTTAAAATTTGGCTTCTTACAAACTTAAACCAACCAGTCAGATTCCTTTGGTTATTTTCATTGCAATTATCATCAAAGTCGCTTTTTGCTCAAGTCTACAGTAAGAAGAGAAGGGTAATGACCCAGAGAGGTGAACTCCCTCCTCCAAGATGAAATGGTAGGTCAGCAGCCAAGACAGAAGTAGAACCATGTGTCCTTTCAGCACAGAGCCTCATCACCAGGACATCCTCCCTTCTCCACTGTGGAAGTTTCTCCTATGCCCTTTTTCCTTTCCTAGTGCTGATAAAGGGTCTTATGTATCAGTAAGTCGCATGCTCAGCAGTTATTGCTTTACCATTAAGCAGATTTTCTTTAAGGAATTTATTTTTTCTGGTGAATGTCTTCCATCAGAGCTATCTTGGACTAAAAATCTGAACTTCCAAGGGCTCAAGGGCATTTTACCATTTTGGCATGCTGAGCAAAGTTGGAATGTGAAAGGGACATAAGAATGGGGAGGACTCTGAAATGTGAATTAAAAACACTGTTGTTGAGGCTGTCAATTATTATATCACTTTTCATTCTTAATAAAAATGTTGGAGTAACTTTGTCAGAGATGGGTAACCAAAATTTGATTTGCCTGATATTTTTCACTTCACACAAATGCCTATACATTTTTTTTTAAGCTTACTGCTCCCCTGCCTTTTTTCCCCCCTAATTCAGTAAGATGAACACCAGTAACCTAGTAATAACAAACTAGTGTCTGCAGACAGTGGGGAAAATAACCTTATGTTAGAGAAGCAAATTGCTCAAGAGCTTATTACACAAAACAAAGGAGGAAAATATGCCTTTAATTGAATTTAGAGTCACTGGGTTGCAGCAGGCATTTAGGGTAATTTTTAATGTATGAATGTTAGACTGATCCAAGTTTTCCTTGTAAATAACAGATTAGAATAAACAACAGCACTTTTAAACATGAAAATATGCAAGCTTAATGATCTACCCTGCCATTAAGGTCTGTGGATTTATAGGGGTTATTTCATCAATAAGAGAAAAGACACTTTATGTGGAAAAAATCAAAGGGTATTTAGAAGCTTATGTGAAACACATTTCATCCCAGGTGTTCACTGGCACTGAACTCGTACCCGAGCAGAGCCAGTCCTGTGCAGAGTGTGCAGGGCAATCACCCGGGGCTTCTAAGTGGTGGCAGGGACACACACATGAGATAAATTTCCTGCTTTCTTTAGTAAGGACACAACAAAGAGGAAGTTCTTTTTTCTCTGAACAGTTCTTGTTAACAAAGAATCAAACCAGAGCCAGGAATAACTGGCTGGTCAAATTTAGGCACAGTTGACCTTGTCCATTCTGGACAAAAATTATACCTAAGTCTGTCATCTGTCTGATCTGGCCTTATGATTTGACCCTTTCAAGTTTTGTACCTTGTACTTATGGAAGCTTGATTATCACAGGATTTGATCTTTGCACATCGGTCTTCCTTTTTTTTTCTTAGCTTTTATCTTCTACTTTGTCATGACTCTGAATTGTCCACTTGTCTCACCAAGCTGTGTAGAGCATCATTTGTGTGGGAATCTCTGGGATGTCAGAGCATTTCTCCATTTAAACATACACCATCTTCTGTTTTGCCATTATTTTAGAGCTCTATTGCATACAAACTGAGACATTTTAACTGCCAGTTGAGCTTTGCCACTTGTCTGACTGTGGCATGTTGCTGACGTGGTATTTACTGCAATCACATTCACAGATAAATTGCGCTAAGTCCCTACACATAGTCTAGGGCTCTTTGTCTCTGTTCGGGATATTTGAAATGTTTCCTTTATTTCATGGTCACTGTTGTGATGTCTGAGAGATCATTTCATTCCCAGAAGTCTGAACAGCAGTCTACCATAAGGAGATAATTTATGTGGTTTGTGGTGAAGATTTCCATTCCTGTTTTGCTTGAAAGTCTGCTGGGAAATCTGCATATCTTCAGTGCAACCCCAAACAATTTTTCACTACTTAAAAAATGGTTTATGTCAGCTCCACTTACTTGTGTTTGATTGTGAGCTTGTTACAAGACTTGTTAGGAATAACAAGAGAGTATTGTTTGACCTACATTCTCCTGCAAATTCTTGATTTTTACTTCCATTGTCACACAACCTGTGGAAAATTGGGAATTCAGTAGAATTAACTTAATTTTATCTCCTAGAAGACCATTTTTTAGCATGTCTTGCTCTTGTCCAATATATTTATATATAAATACTGATTTTCTTAATGGCTTTTGAAGGTGCTTTATAAGTACACCTTGACAGTGAGAGGAATAGCACCTGTTTTGTGCAAAATTTTGTCTCCCACTTGTACCTGGAGGTTTCTGAACGTTATCTGGTATCCTTCTAATATTGTTCTGCTGTGTAACATTTATGTTTTGAGCTACACAGTCTCAGAGAAGGTACTGGTAAGCTGGCTGTGGCTTATTCAGTGAAGCACAGAGACAGGCTTAAGGACAATGGAGAGTGCTCATGCAGATTATTGTATTGGTTGTAGAAATGTGCTGGTAAAGCTTTAAATGTGCCACTTGAGGTTAATCCGGATCCACTAAGTATTTTCATGGAGAAGTATCTCTTCATTAAGGTGAAGAGATGACCAAGGTGAATATTTCCAGCCTTCCCCAAACCACCTCCAGTGTTTGCCCCAAATCCTTGTGTACTTTTTTCAAGATGTGTTTGTCTAATAAAATATATTCCCTGTCTCCAAATGTTACCTTGCCTATGCTTGGAAAATCATGACAACTGAAAAAATGTTATTATATTTGTTAGCTAATAGCTCTTAGTGTTATGCCTCATAATGTGAATGCTTTTGTTCATGCCAAATAATATTATAGATAATTTTCATTGTATTTTACTTGTGTTTCCATTCTTACTTCAGTTATGTGTGAAGGCTGATCAATAGAATTATCTGCTAAATCCTCACAATCCAAAGCTCCTCCTAGGTTAATTTACAGGTATTTTCAGGTTTTGTAAAGAAATGAGTCTGGGGTTTGTTCTCCAAAACCAAGATGAACTTTTCAGCATTGTGTTTATTTCATTCCCCAGGAATCACTAAAACAGGTAAAAATACTTTCAGTCAACAGCCCGTTAGTATTCTTGAACGCCAGAAAATTTCACACTGACCTGTTAAAGATAATCCAGAAGGATGGCATAAGCAGCCAGGTATGTGATACTGTAAACAAGGTGGGATGTGTTTTATACTTCAGTAATCACCGTGACTAGGTTGAAGATCACATTTGCTTTCCTTGCATTTCTTAGAGAATGTAATCAGATACTGAAACAGGTATAAAAAAGTAACACTAAAAACTATTCATTTAGAATAAAGCTAATCCTAATTTTAATCAGATTCACCATGGACTATTTTTGTATTATTACTTGAAAATTATATCTCTTCTATTTTTGCATGTAATCCTGTAAGAGATATTAAAGCACTGATCCAAAACTCCAAAATTTCTAGAACTTAACAACCTCAGCTGATATAAGGCTAGAATTTTAGAAAGACAATGAGTAGCTACAAATATGCTTGAATAAAAGGTGATTTTTTTTTTTCTGGAGATAAGTCCATGAGAGATGGACACTTCATTTCTAACTATAAATAATTTTGGGACAATTAGGAAGAAAGGGGCTACTTTTTTTTTTCTCGATGGTATTGTTTCTTTTCCCTCTTTTGCACTGATTGTATTAGAAAAACAAACAGTATACAAATTAAATTTTTGGAGAATATCCCTGTAAGTATAGTTTTGTAGAATTTCCAAATTCATCTGCACATAAATACTGCAAGTTCCTGCCACACTTCCTAAAAGGGAAAAGATAAATTGTCACTTTTCTATCAGTACCATAAAGGCATTCCAATATGATACAATGCTTACTGTAGACAATTTCATCCAGTTTGGCAAATTGGGCTGAGAAAATCCCAGCTGTGTCTTAGATGGCTTGTTAAGACAGCAACATGTGTCTACCACCCCTGCTGTCCCTTGACAAAGAGTTGTGCTACCTATATGTGCTTAGGTGGGTGGAAATTCAGCTCAGAAAATGTGATGCTTTTTTCCCATGGTTTTACTAGGCTGACTGATTTGGATTAGTATGATACAAAGCCTCCAAACAGAGAGAAATTACTTAGGATTTGCATGGAATTAATTTGAGTCAATTTAATAAGTTAATTTAATAAGTTAATTTATATGTTACTTATAAAGGAGATTTTATCCTTTGTCTCTTCTGTAAGGTACTCAGCAGTACAGCTGCCTGAAATAGTGTGCTGTTTAATTTATTTTTTTTGTTGGATAAATGTCTTTCTGTAGAACATAGTGGGTGTGAAATAAATGCAGTTTCAATTTTGTTTCTGTGCTCTGTTTCTGGTTTTAACTCATTTCTACTGAGAACTTGCGTATTGAAATAATTGTTTTAAAAATTACCCAGATAAATGTAATTCTTTAATAAATTTACATGTCAAAGATGTTCTTACTAAAATATTAGCGTAGCAGATAAGATTGCAGCAAGTAGAAAATTAATTAAATGTTAATCTTATACAAGCACTGCCAAGAATTTTTCTTGTCAAGAACATCTTTCCCATATTTTGACCACTTCTTAACCACCTGCTCCTTCTCCAAAACAATTGTGTCCAAAACATGCCTTCTAGTGAATCCAAACTTCACAGAGGTTAAGTCACCTAAAAAGAAATGCAAAATATCAGTTTGAGTATGTATCTCAGTATTCTTCTAAAGTTATACCAGAAAATATTATATATCCAATAGGCTGTTGCACAGGACATGATTTTGGAGGGAATGAGTTAACTTTGATACTGAGAAACAGAATTCTTGTGTACTGCATTGATTTCCTCTTGTTACTGTGCAATGGACTGATTTTCCTTGGTATGTTAATCATTTGTTGCTTTTATTTCAGTGTGAGCAGAACACATTTCTCTGTCCATTTTCCAATGGAAGTTGCCATGGTGAGTTTATTATCTACAAATGGTGTTAAAACCAAGAGGGATGTAAGTGTGCAAAATAGCTCCACATTTTCCTCTGTATTTCTAGTTGCCTGCAAGTTTTGTGGAAATAAATATTTTCAGTTAAACCAAACATTCAAATGAAGCATGTTAACCTTGGCCTAATAGGTCCTGGTTTTCATTCTGTTTTTGACTGACTTTTTAAGATTTCAAAAGCAGGGAACCTCTTGAAAATACCTTTTCTACAGGAGTGGGAGGTTCTAGTAGAACTCTCATTTCCCATTGCACAGGGGCTGGAACTAGATGATTTAAGGTCCCTTCCAACCCAAACCATTCTCTGATTCTGTGTCCCTGTTTATTGCAGTGGGATGAGTGTGTATGTAAAGAGATAGGTACATAGGGGGGGAAACACTTCCTCTGTTGTTGCCTGGACTGATCTTCTGACCAGGCTGAAGAGACTGTTTTGCTAAGCTATGGTCTTGGCTTCTTTTGCATGCACAAAGTTGAAAATTAGTATGAAAAAGTAAAAGTAAGATTATAACCATGTTAAATCTTTGGGATCTTTAAAGCCACATAGGAGAAAATCTCAGAAAATGTCAACTGAATTGTTAGTGACGTGATAACCACCAATATTATACAGTATATCAATACAATATATAATAAGATACCCTAGAGGTTTTCTTTCAATTAAGGATTAAGCTGGAAACTCCACTCTTTCCACATTATGTAACACTTAAATCAAACCAGAGCACATACATTCCCATGGGAGAGCTGCAGCAATCTTTTGCAGTGGATACTTTATACAGATGACTTCATTGTGGACAGAATTAAAACAGTGTTTATTTAAAACACTTATAAGCATTAAGGCTGCAGTAGAAAATCTGATTTGGAGGCTGTTGTCTGAATGTTTGCATTTGTTAACTAGACTCAGGACTAGTACTACAGTGTTTAGTTAAGTTGGGGGGGACAGAGTGTTTTGCTGTAGCACAGCAACCTATGAAAATGGTTATTAAAGATTATATTGTATTTTATTGACTATATTGTAAAATACTATGTTTGAGAATATCTTACCACTACATATTTCAATCATCTTGAAGATGAACTGGTTTCTCATGTTACAAAAGTGACAGAAAGCACAAGATCTCTTTTCTGAAAGCCTAAGTCCTGCCTTGAGGATGCTGTTACTTGTACCAACCAGTCTGTGGTGATTCTTCATGGGGCCTTTAAAACAACAAACAGAGAGAAAATGAAAAACCCCTTTAAAAAGAAAACCAAAATGCAGAGCTTAAATTTTCAAGAAGGAGGGGAGCATGAGGACACAATCCTTAAGCTTTATGGCAGTTGTCCAGGAAAGCATGGAAATTCATATGTTAGAATCTTTCCTTTCTCCCTTTGAGGAATACTGTCTGTACCAGCACCAAATGAAACAGGTGCTCATGCTCATACCACTGATCCAAAGAGGGTGCAGGTCTTTATCCTTCTATTTAGAGGCCAGGCAGCCTCTACTGCAACTCAAGATGCAGCAGGGAATTATTACACTGAGCCTGGGAGATCACATGAACTGAGATCCTATCACAGTAATTCTCAGGAGGTTTCCTTCAAAATTCTGCATTTTTGTTTGTATGTATCTATTCATGTATGTTGGACAGTACAAAGACAGTAAATGGCTGGAGATGCAAGTCTAAAATTCCTTGGCTTTCAGACTACTGTCAGAAAGGAATTACTACCATTATAAATTTGCATCATGGGGAAACTCCAAGTCCTCTCAATAATTTAAAATCTTTATCTCTGCTCTGCCAAAGCTATTTAGCTTAACTCATAATTACAATCAGAATTCCTTTCCTTAATTTTTTTTTTCATTTGCATGCATTATGATAACAAACATTTGTTCACAGAACAATGTAAATAAGATGTGCATTATTTTCTAGTTTTTCCTTTATGAAAGCCAGGAATAATTTTTCTATATGCTAGTTCAGGATACATTTAGAACAGAGGATGTTTAGATTAAACACAAAATGGTCTGAGATTGAAAAATGAATATAAGAACCTTGCAAATCTTACCAACACAATTTTTTCTCCAGCATCAATATGTTTTTGTGAATTAAAAAAATTACCAAACAAAAAAGAAGCATAGTAAAACCTTAGGAAAATTAAATACTCCACTTTACGTATATTTCTTCCTTATGGTTGAATATTAAGTAAAGCCCTAGGCAGGTGTTTAGGGACTATGGAAATCAGTGTCATAGCAGAACTTAAAAGAAAAATAGATGTATTTTCTGTGTATCCCATGAAAAATCATCCAAAGTACCCAAGCTGACTGAATGAGAAATTCAAATTTAAAGAAGCAATTGCTTAATTCTTGAGCCACTATTGCTGCCTAAAACATCTCCATTAATATGTTCAGTCACCACTTTTTCATTGCCCTAATGGTCCTTCATTTGTTCTTTTAAAACATGGCATTTACTTGCCTGATACCCCAGCATATAAAAATAAAAATGTTATTGTGATAGTTTGGGCTAATTTTGTTGAGCTATCATCACTCTTACACCCATTTCTTGAGTATTCTCCTTTTAATTAAAGTTTTTCATTTGTCAAATGTGTAGGTGAGTTGGTGCAGTCATGTCACAGTGAGCGAAGTGTTTTGATATTAGACTGCAGTGGACTGAATTTCTTTGACTACACTGGAGTCTCAGTGCTTCTGCAGGTATTCATAACATTAGAAATATTCTGTATATGTTATAATTATACATATGAGTTATTGGGGCCAACTACTTGTCATTTCACCTATTTCAGTGGATAAATATTTCACCCATAGAAAAGATGAACATAGATTTGGTACTAAATTGTACTATGTTGATATCTAAAATTACATTTAAATATTTCTAAATTTTTTGGATAACAGTGCAAATGTATGTATCTATATGTAATGAAGAGGAGTTTTGTAACTTTTCTGGTGTGTTTTTTTGGTTTTTTTTTTTTTTTTTTTTTTTTTTTTTTTTTTTTTTTTTTTTTTTTTTTTGTTTGTTTTGGGTTTAGGTCATATTTGACCCTGCCATGTCAGTTGTAAAGATGTGTAAATTTACCGCTTTAAAATTTCAGCTTTAATTCTGTGGTTTTATCTGTATATTCTATTGCCTGGTAAGCCAGAGGTCAAAACATGATCTTCATCCTTGCAGACTGGGTTCAGGCATTGCAGGAGTTCCAAGAAGCTCCCAGAAGACTAAACCCAGCAGTCACTGGTTACTGTGGTGAATGGAACTAAATCCAGATGGTGGCTCAGCCACAATTGGTTCTCCCTTGGAGCCAGTCCTGTTTAATAACTTTACTGATGATTTGGACAAGGAGATCAAGTGTACCCTCAGTCAGTTTGCAGATGAGACCAAGCTGGGTGGGAGTGTTGATCTGCTGGAGGGCAGGAAGGCTCTGCAGAGGGGTCAGGACAGGCTGGATCAATGGGCCAAGGCCAGTTGTGTGAGATTCAATAAGGCAAAGTGCCAGATCTTGCACTTGGGTCACAACAACCCCAGGCAGTGCAACAGGCTGGGGCAGAGTGGCTGGAAAGACATGGGTTAGGGGTGGACTTGGCAATGCCAAATTAATGATTGGACTCAATAACCTTAAAGGTATTTTCTAACCTAAACAATCTGTGAGTCCACGGTTCTGCATAATAAGGGGTTCTAGATTATGGATAAAAAATTATGTTCAAAAGCTGGTTTTTACATTTCCATCAGGGAAATGTAAAAGTTGTGTAGTGAGTACAGAGTTAAGTGGGTATAGAAGGTTTCATTTGTATAATTTTTCTGAGTAACATAGAAGACTTGAACTTGGGTCTTAGCCCAGGTATATTCTTGCCCCAACAATTTTCTCAATTTACTGCAGTGATTGCACAGTGAAGTAAGTGTTGCCTTAAAATATTTTAAATTAAAATGACACATATAGTATATACAATATTTATATAATATATTGAAAAAGAAAACTGGAAAAATAAGGTTGGTGGGAGTGACTATTAGCTATCCCTTTGAAATATAGGGCATTCAATATAGTATTAGTTTAAAAAAAAGAGTGAAACTGATGTTTGACAGTGTTTGACAAATATGTGAAAGGTAAGTTTGGTGTGGGCTGTGAAGTGCACAGGTTGGTAGTGCACCCTCTGGATAAATGGTTGGTCCAAAACCAAGTTACTATTCCTCCTACCAAGAGGACGACACTCAACATGTCCTTGTTGTTACAGTCCTTCCTAAAATATCATCACTAATGGAGGATTTTTGAACTGAGTAAGATTTTTGCTTTAGTTTAAAAATAGAATATTCTGTTGGGGTTCTCACTGAATCTCTTCTATCAGAATTTTTCTACTTCACATGGATTATTTAAACATTTTTGAAGCAGTAACTTTTTTGGATATTCCCTATTTGGCAGAAAAATGCCCTACTCTGATTTTAGAGGGATTTTGTTTGTTTGTTTTTTGAGGGGTTGTTTTGTTTTTCTCTATCTTATTAATATTTTGGCTCTGGGGAGTTAAACACTTTCAAAGAAAGAATAAAGAATAACTTACTGCAGAATGCAGCATGATAGTTATGGTGCTTTTTTGACAGAAGTCTCAAAGTTTCCTAGGTCTGATTCCCATCTGTATGGACTGGTAGCAAGCATATGGTAAGGACATGGGAAAACACGCTGAAAAAAGAGAACTGGAAATAATACCCCTAAAAATTACAGTCATAAATTGCAAAATTATTAATCAAATTCAGTTCTAATTCTCAGCAGAGCTGCAGAGTACTGTAAAGAGGTGGTAGGAAATAAATGTGGCTTGGTGATGTTTGCATTATAGAAGGGCTCGCTCTGGTGGCTGCTGGCAGTACAGCTGCTGCAGCAACACTGGGCTTTGCCAAACTTGAGTGTGGGCTTTTTGTGTACTTTATTTTCTGTTGGTATTTAAAACAGCTTTTTAATTTCTTATTTTCAAACATAGATTTACATGGACTGTAAAAACAGATACATCGATGTGCTGCTAGCACACTGCAAAGGCAAGTATCAGCTTAGAGTAAAAATTTTAACATGATGGTTTTTATATCTTCACTACCTTCTCAGTGCTCATGTGTTTGTTTTTTTGCAGCTTCCTTGATAAAAGCAATGCAGTACGATGGAAATCTTGACTCTGAAAACCCTGTGTTTTTTGAATCTATTTCTTCAGCAATTGATGCCATTCATATTCACAGGGTAAGACTTACAAGCAAGAGTAACTGAAGCCTGGAGGCTTCTTGGATGCTCACAGCTATTTCTTAAAGTCTGGAAAATCTTATTTACCCAGTAAACTTTTTTTGTAGAAACTTTTTGTCTGTCTATACTCTACAACCAATCCTCAGCCTGAGGAATGTAGTTTTCCATTTTTTTGCTGCTAGCACCCTCTTCCCATCATCATGTCTCCTTTCAAAACAACATCTCAATCTTCTATGATAAATCCAGAGGTGTTGTAGTGCTTTGATCTGGGCTCATTCTCCACTAGAAAGATTTATGTCACCTAGAAACACCTAACACAGCCTCTTGGTGAGACAAATTAAATCACAGCCAGTTCTGCACTCCTGAAACTACACTCCTGTTTCTCAGCCTGGGATGCTTGAAGCTGCTTCACACACCACAGCACTGGTCTGACTGAAATGGCTCTGGATCCTCAGCTAGTTTGGTTTGAGTTAGAAATCTTGTCTCTGCCTCGCACTGTACCATGCATGCTGTGTTGGCTCACTGGTGGAAAAAGAAGAATTGCACAAAGTGGAAGAGAGAGCTAGAGGGAGAAGGCAGGCTTGAGCATTTACTTGCTCAATGATTCTTGCATTCCTTTTTAAAAAGGTTGTAAACCTGGTTTTTCCTCTTGAAGTACGTGATCCTTTTCCACTGTCATGGCAGTGTAAGTGATCATGCATTAAAAGCAGTCCTGTGGTTTTATTTATGATTCAAACATGGCCAGAGTTTGGCTCACAGCCTTCTCCAAGAGACATTAAACTCATCATGGTCTGTGGTTTGCTCATTTGTCTTTTTTTCTTCACTTTGTATTTTACTAATTAAATCAGACTTGCCTATGGACAAAACCATTTTCCATTGATTTATCCAGATTAAGGTGAGTCGGCACAGTTGATCTAGTGAATTGACCAGAAAAACATTCTCTTCAGCACTTTTCAACATTTTTCATTATGTTGTCCTACAAAAAATAATTTGTTAAAATGGTAACTGCAGGGCAAAAATAATGGGGTTGGCTATTGTATATTTTGTCTGGGTCTGATTAGATGAATTAGAATGATTCTTATGTTATAAAATGTCTGCATTTTTTATTGACATTATTAACTTTCCTAACATTCTTGTAAGATAGTTAAGCAGTCTCATTTTATGGAACTGGGACATGGATAGACCGAGACAAATGTTCATAATGAAAATGGGGAGTTAAAACTCAAAGTCCACTTTTTAAGGAACTGATTGCTTGTTTCTACCAGAGCTGCTAGGTAAATCAAACCTCTGCATAGAGGCCTAGCAGTTTAGTCTGAAAGGCTTGCATGCAGTCTCAAATTTTAAATGTAATTATGAACAGTGTATATATACTGCCAATGCTTCTTCAGAGTATTCACAGTATGTGCTTTAGAGATTTTAATGTGTTCATTGTGTTGAACACATGAAGATAAGGTGGACAGGAGTGAAAAGGCAGGGTGAACTGCAATAGCAGCACCACACTGTAGCTACCAGTTTATATACTCCTCCTGTGCCTTTTTAAGGTGCTGAGGTCAGTAGGACTTTTGAGTGTTAACATGATGGAATAGGCAGAATAGGACAGAAAAAAAAAAGGAGAAAAGAGTTGGAGACTAACAGAAAGTGATTTGTTCCGATTTACATTTCAGCTTCCCCATATAGCAGGAAATAGTCTTCCACTGTCAGAAAGTTAGAGGTAAGAGGGTTTTGTGGTTTTGTGGTTCATTTTCATCTCTGCTGCTGCTCAGAAATGCAAGGGTGTTCTTATCTACATGGTTCAATGAATATGTTGTGTCGTTCTCATTTTTATGTTTATAAATTGATAAGATATTTGCCTATTACTTTATGCAGGTAATCATAAATAACTTTTTGAAATATTAATCTTTATAATGGTGGCATTTTGAAGCTAGCACTCCTTCATCTCTTAATTTTACATTATATTATAGGAAAACATTATAATACTCTTTTTTTCTGTTTCTCTCAATTTAGAATTACAGCAAATTCAGTGAACAGAGTGAAGTGTGATGCTCACCCATTCAGCCTAACGAGTTTCATCTGCTCATATTCAAAATGAACTATATCATGGCTTCTCCTTCACTTTTGTCTCCAGTGAATCTCATAGATGATCTTTTATATATCATATATATATAGTACATTCAGTAACGACAGATCTGCCTTTCAGAAAGAAAATCTTTCAGCTGCAGTCACTCAGAGAATTTTTATGCAATTGTTCTATAGTGGTTTTATAAAATATTTTTATATGCATTTAGATACAAATTATTAGAAAGCAGACATGAGGTACTGTGTTTACTAGCTAGGTGTATTCTTTTAGGTATCTTCTATTGTAACATTAGTTGTAATATGCATCTGTAGTTTTGTGTATAGAATAGAGACATTGTGAATTCTTAAAAGAGTATAATTGACACAGTATCTGCAGGAAGGCATATATCAATGCATACTTTTTCTAATGGCTTTACTTACTCTTTCTCCTGTTCAAGACAGCCATTTGCTGTAACAGCGTCATATCACAGCTATCATATGCTTCCACTTTTTGTACTTGGTTTTGTGTGATTTTTAATGCCTGCCCAGATCAATGGGAGAACCTGCAAGTATATGCAGAGAAGGCAGATGCACGTTGACTAAGAACACTGGACTGCATCCATCTCTACAAGTTGTCTTGTGCTATTATGTTTTGCTAGATTTTCACAGCCACAGATATTCTTTAGCTCAGACTGAAGAGGAAAAACTGGTAATATTTTTCCGAAACTTCTTTTTTCCATCACATTTTTTCTAGTCTGCATTTCCAGTTTGAGCTGTGATTTGTTTGGTGTTGAAATCTTCATCTTAGGCAGCTGAAAGGTGATTGTAGCGACACATAATGTGTGTGCCACATTTCAGCCACAATCCTGATGTGCAGTATACTATGTGTGAGCACACAAAGTGGGTGGAGGAATTCACAGGCTGAGTATTTGGTTTGTACTTATGGGCTGTCAGCAATCATATTATACTATCAAATTGGTATCATGGTCTATGGCAACATAGTAAGGCTTCCAATATTTGAAGGGAGCCTACAAGAAATGTGGAGACTATTTGCAAGAGCATGTAGTGATAGGACAAGGGGGAATGGCTTCAAACTGAAAGAGAGTAGGTTGAGAGTAGATATCAGAAGAAAAATTATTTACTGTGACAATGCTGAGGCACTGGAACAGGTTGCCCAGAGAATTTATGGATGCCCTGACTTTGGAAATGTTCAAGGTGAGGTTGATGGAGCTTTTAGCAACTTATTCTACTGGAAGCTGTTGGAACCAGATGATCTTTAAGGGCCCTTTAAACCTGGGCCATTCTACAATTCTATGTACGATTTTTCTCCTCTTGCTTTGTTCCCTCATGTGAACACCAGCAGTAAAATGTGAATTGAGCAAAAAGGAATCACCAAATTAGAAAGATAAGAAGGTACAGGTTTTTGGGTTTTGCATCAACTTGAAAAATCTATGGAAGCTAATGGTAAATGAATATGACACAGCCATAATGACCATCTTACACTGCAGAGAGCAGGGAAGTACAAGAGTGCTTTGTGCAGCTGACACATATAGGCAAAATCTAATTCTAAGCATTCTGTTTTCAGTCCTTGTCTGGACCCTCCTTGCTCTGTCTGTCCAAAGCTGCTGCCTGCAGGAGATGAGGGGGCTCATGGAGTGACTTTGCATCTCTGCCTAGTTAAGATGTTGATAAGCTTTTCCTTAAGTCTTGGTCACTCCACACTAGTAGACGATAATGGGAGAGAGCTATGGGTATTTTTGTCCTTTCAGTTATGAGTGACTCTTCAGTTATTCCCTGCTTTGTCCCACAGAGGACCAGAGATGTTCTGTACAAGTTCTTCTGAGACTGCTTTGGTAATTACTATGCAAAAGGTTGATAAGTAACTGTGAGAAACTCATTATACGCATGAGAAATAAATTCTGTATATTGTCCCAAGTACATTAATTTCAGATGCTGTAGTTGATTGCAAATGGTTCATTACATCACTGGACTCAGTAACAGGCTATAACACTTGATTAATAATTTCCTGAAATAGTTTTAGTAATTTATTAACACTTTAGAAACTATTTACAATGTACTTTAATCATAGAAGCATCAATTTTATGTCACAGCTGAATGGAGATTTCTACTTAACTGCAAACTGAATAAATGGTATCTTTTCTACTAGGTTCAGCATTTGTTCTTTGTTGGCTAAATGTTTTGTCTGAAAATTTTTAGAATAGTTGATTAATGAAATTGTTAAAAATAAGATCTTTAGCAAAGATAGCATCTTTCATTTTTCAGGAGACTTTCACTTTTATTCTGACTGATCTTGTAAATGGAACAACACAGATATTTTTAAAATTCTTTGTAGTATTAGCCTTTAAAGAAGCCTTCTGCATTAAATAATCAATTTTGTAGTGCTTATCAAAATAATTTCTAATTTTTACTGTTTTCAATAGGAATAATTTTTACCCTGCTTTAGGGATGAACATTTATCTCCCATTAGCTCCAATCTTCCAACACTGAGCTTTAGGATAATATTTCTGTAATCTATTTTGGTATATATAATTAGTCTAAATAACTTTGCATTTCTGAGAGTATGCATTGTTAATTATATTGCCTGTTTGGCAAGTGGCATCACTTAGGATAGTTGTTTCTCAGCAGAAAATTGTTATAAGGGACAAATGAAGATAGCAGCCCTTTCAATTTCTTCTAAAATACCTGTACTGAGTTTAAGCTCTGTCAAGCCAGAAGTGTTCTGTAGAACTATGTGCAGTGAAGGAGGGAGGGTCATTTCTTTTTTTGCCATTGACTTGGAAGAGCAAATTGCAAATTACAAACTATTGACGCAGTTTCCATTTCTCCACCACCCACCCGTCTGAGCTACTGATGTTTACTAAAACATGTGAGTACACATTGCCTGTGTTCAGATGGCCAGGATGCCATTGCCATCAGACCTCCTGGACTGCCAGACCCCCGGCTGCTCTGCTGGTGGGATGGGAGTTCCTTCATGTCCTCCCTGAGCTGCTCTCTGCAAATCGCTGGTGGTGGTGTGCTTGTGACACTCACAGAGTTGAACCAATAAACAACTGCTTAATACTTTGGTGGAAATTTAAGGAAACACCCTAAACCTTCTGGGTTAAGTTTTGGAGGCAATTCCCACTATCAGTTTCAACCCTTCCCTCAATGCTTTTTCTATACACTGTCCACTGGCTTTCCTCTGGCTCTCAGAGAGAGCTTCACTGGAATGGAATTAAATAGAAATGAGTAACCTTTGAAAGAAATCAACAGCCACCATCTAATCCTACTGCAGTTATTGTAAAAGAATATCATAATTAGAATAAATCATGCTTATTCTTCTGATCCAGGAGGGCGAAGGGAGACAAACCCATCCTGTAGTAAAGAACCTGCACAAAATCTGTGTGTCCTTATGGTTGTGCAGGCCTGGCCAAACTATCCCAATGGAGGTGAATTACAGTCAGCAACAATAAGGGGTTTAGTTATTTGTGCCCTGCTGAGGCAGACATTCGTCTTTGTACCTTCAGCCTTATTTACTTGAACATTCCTAGGGCCTTTTCAGAATAACGCAAAGTTTTATTAACTGTGGTTACACCTGTGAGTTGGTGCAGTGTTAGCAATAAGAGCAAACTGTGGAGTTCCCTCTGTCCTCAGTGATTTCTAAACGTGCAAGAGAAAGACTACACCTGGAGCAGAGGCTTGAGGAAGTCTCTCATTTACAAATAGGTTTCAAGTCATGAAACTGAGTTTACTACTCTTAGTAAGCAATTCTGAAAATCTAACCATTCACTCTGATTCCTGTATGTATACATAGATGCTCAGATTTTATCTTGCAAAATTCAGTTATGTATGAGTCACCAAGCTTTTGAAAATCAGTGCTTCAATTCTGCACATTTGGTATATTCTGTACTTCACAGGATAACTTTAATACAAGATTATTTTTTGCAGAGATGGTCCAAAGTTATCAGAGATGATATATTTACGTGACATGTTTAGGAATTTTTAGATATTTTTAAGGAACTTATTCTGTGTTTTAAATAGTATATAATGTGAGTAGTGTTTTTCTCAATATTTAAGATTTGCTAACCAGAGTATATTAAAATGGTTTTCTTATCATATACTTCCTATAGAATTTGTTTCATGCATTACAAAACAAAGCAAGCAACGAGTAAAAAAAGAGAGAGCAAACTGATGTTAAAGAATGAGTATAATAGCAATTAAAAATTAGGCATAAAATACGTAATAAGGAAAAGACTGTTAACATTATATTTATGCAAATTAAATGTTTCTAATTCTTGTCATATGTCTTTCATTTTAAAGGTTATTTGCCCTGATTCTATGATTCAAGTGTCACAAGGTCTGGCTGTAGCTGCTTTGACATAATTTATTTGACAGCTCTATGTGTCATAAATATATAATGTAACAAGGAAAGGTATCTTCACTGTTGAATGAAAACATTAATGTGTCAATACTGTGTATGAATACTGTTTGACATTTACTAGTTTCAAAAATAAAATACACAGTATGCCTTGAAAATATGGTATTCCTATTTTTGGAAGATACTTTGTCTACAGGAAGTCATAAATAAATGAAGGAGCGCAGTTCCAGAGTGCATGCTAAATGGTGCCTTCATCATTAAGATAGATTTTACTAAAGATCACATAATCTCTATGTTTCCATATGCTTTATAATGCATTTAATTTTTTTTTCTTTTTTCCAATTCTGTGTATTAGCATATGCAAGAATAAATTTATACTGAAATAAATTTGAATTTGAGACAATCTGTATGTAGAAGGAGGAAAATGCCTTCATTGTTTCAATTCTTTTTTTTACATTCTGTACTAGCCACTTTGTTATGAGATATGCTGTCTTCTCCAACCTCAATATGTATTAAATCTTAACAATGAAAAAAGAGAAATTGCCTTACATTCAGAAGTTTTATTTCCTCACAGCTCTTACAGGAGTATGGCATATAACAGACATTTTTACCTCTATAAGAAATACAGAAAACTTGGTCCAATTTCTCCAGTATTGCCTCTTTGCAAGCGCAGTCATTTTAATATGTCTTTTTTAAATTGTCATTTGCATCTACAGATCGTGCACCTCATATCCAATTGGCACATACTGACAGCACTGCTTGCATACAGTCTGTGGCTTATCCCAGTAGAGAGGAAATGATGGGCAAATCTTCCCACCACCTCCCAATAACTGTAATGACGTTAATGAAAAATGGATTGACATATCTTTTAAAATTTGGCCTTGAAAGTAGCAGCTTAATTTTTCAAGCCTGGTAATTTATGAAAGCATTTGCTTCTACCAAAATTAATGCAACTGCTACACTTTTGATTTTTATTGTGCTATGAAAAAGTATAAACAATTTACAGTGCCATAAACTCCTAGATGCTAGACAGCTAAATATTCTTAACGTTAATCTCAGTGACATAGGCTATCTTCTAGAGCTAGGCTATTTCCTAGAGCTATCCCTTCCAATTACACTCACACAATAGCAAGGAAACCTCCACGTTGTCTCATTTCAGAGTGAGATGACTGAGAAAATACCATTATTTTTATTCCCAGAATGGGCATGTAGAAGCCCAAGATCAGCTCTCACCAGGAACTTGAAAGGTAACTTGAAATGCAACTCCTTCCCTACTGGGAATCCTCTGCTTCCACAGCAGTTCTGGAGCGTATGACAGGCAAAAGCAGAGAAATGCCTGCTTAATTAATCTTTTTCTCATGTGTTTTCCAATGGAGAGGTCTTTTGTGTTGGACACATTCAGGTGGTTAATATTTAAGAACCAAGAGAATGGCTCATGTTGTTGACTCATGGCTCATGTCTGACTGACTCAATGATCATAAATGTTTCTCATTCCCATTGTGCTTTGTGATACTGTTGCAGTTAAAAATTGCAGCAAAATCTTAGGAATTCTTGAAAACTTTACAATGCTGAATTAAGCTCTACCCTGTACATTCACTTAAATCCTGCAAAATATATCCCACTAATTTGGACACACAGTTTTATATTCCATTTGAGAGGCAACATTATCTGCTCCCTTAATTGTTAATTGCAACTAATTGTAAAATTTTGGGGAGGTGCTTTTGCACATTTCCTCTGTTTTGTAGGCTTAGGTAGTATAGTAAAAATGTTTGCTGCACATTCAGTCTGGAAATGAGGTCTCTCAGAATTCACAGCAACAGTACTGGAATTGTGAGCTGATACTACAGAGCAGGTAGTTTATACTCCAGTATAAATTAATATTTTCAGAAACTCTCAGAATTTTCTTCAAGTTCCTTTTTATCTCCTCTCTTTCTTGTGACTGTTTTTAAATCTCAGGAATTTCATTACTTTCTGGTTTATCTTGGTTCCTATAGCCAAATTCTTAATTCAGAATACCTCCAGAAAGGAAGATATGTTTTGAAGGAACAAGAGCAATTCTAACTTAACTGTTGGGGAAAAAAATTGCACTTTTTTGGTTCTGGAGAGCTTCCAGATTTGAAACATATTTTGGAATATCATGTTTGCAATCTGCAATTTTGATCATAAGATAAGATCATGTTGATCTTATTTCCAGTAATAAAATCGGGTTTAAATCTGCTGATCACAGCTTGGATTTGGTGCTGGCCTGTCTTCACTGTTGCCCTGATTTCAGAGGTCTCCAGTATACCTTGTCTTTAGTTACCAATCCCACTAAACAGAGATGGTGATTTGTAAGTGATGCTCTGCAGACCTGGGGACTGCTCCCTTCTCTGCTTCCTTCAGCCTCTCTCCTAGCAGGAGACAACATGCTCTACACACTGCAGAGCACTAGTGGCTGCAGAAGTGATTGAAACATGAATGAAATGCTGCAGATGCAAAGCTGCAGACCAGGGCTAAGATGCTGGTGGGCTGTGAGACTGTGGTGCACAGGACTGGGAGGAGAAGGGTGCTGGGGTGGACAGCAGGATATGGGAAGAGGCTATACAGGAGGAAAAGAATCAAGCAAACAGGACTGTGATATTGTCTATGAAAGAAAAAGCTGAAGAGCAAAGGTGCAGCTGGGATGTCAGTCTGCATAGAGGTGCTAGATGAAAAGGAGGCAGACCACAAAAATTTGAACCAATTCCTATTGGCAGGCCCTTGATCACTACACAAGGTCATTTTCTTCCAAAGTGTAGTTTGCCTCACACATGGATAACTTCCTCACAGTGCCATTGATACTGTTAATGTGGTTTTAACAGCATTTCAATTACTTCATATTAGTAAAAGTTTGAGTTTTTTTCTGGAGTCAGACATAATGCAGCATTTGTAGGTGTTTCATTCATATAAATATGAAGTACACATATTACAAAGCTCACAACTGCCTCTTTTCAGCTTCACAGACTACACCTTTTCAGAGAGACAGGTGGTCCATAAGGATTAAGAGGTGTACCCCAAGTATTACCACCTCCATGTTATGTGCAGCCCTTGCAAACACTGTGCTTGATCAAAGCACTTCAATCATTTCACCATCATTTTCACCATTGATATACTTCACCAGGATCCACCTAGGATAGTGGCAGCTCCATTCATGTCATGCATCAAAGAAAATTTAGCACAGGACTAGAAGTGTGCAACAAAAAGAAAGTTAAATGGGAAACATTTTGAGTTGAAAGATTAATTCCAAGCTAGGATAACAGTTTTAGAATAACCAGTCCTTTAGGACTAATCAACAGTTAGCTATGGGCAATGTTGGTAGAGTTTCATGGGGATATAGTACCCTGTGCCTTGGTGAGGCCTCCACTCCATCTGTGCAGGGAAAGGACAAACCAGGTAATGCAGTAGAGTCTTCAATGCCCTCAGTGCTCTTCAGAGCTGCACTGAGATGTCACTGCCCTGGAGATGTGCAGGCACTCCACAGAGGACAACTGTGACCCACTGAGCACCGAACAACCAAGTGTCAGCACAGGCAGAGACACTATCGCACCTTTTATCAAGAGAGAGATATCCGTGTGGCTTTGGACAGCTGCTGAATCTGTCTTCATTAACATAGTCCTCAGCTTAGAATGGCATCATCCTGCCTGCCTGGGCTGTGCACACCAAGCTGTGATCTGAGAACTAGACCCAAGCATTTCTAAATTGCCAAAATCTACTGTGCCTAAGGCTGGGCTTACCTCAGGAAGGTACCGTAACTCTTCTATGATTTCTCCTTCCTATGGACATTATCTGGCTGCATAGAAAAGAGGGCAAAAAGATTCATTGGTGCCAAGGGCAAAGACAGCAGAGGGCATGAGCTAGTGATCTAAGTTCCTGTGGCCTGGTTTTCGTAATAGTGGTTTAACATTAAACATATATATTGTCCTAGGAAGAGGGAATAGTACTCAGAAGATCCTCACTCCTATGACTTCCTCAGGCACTAAAATACAATGTCTCCTTTTGCCAGGCAGCCTGGTTAAGGCTTAAACTCTTTTTGGCATAGTTTTGTTGTAACGTAAACCACCAGTAAAAAGGTGGTTACACCCTGAAGGTAAAATGGTAAATGTAAATTTTGCCAGCCTGAGAAGGAAGTTTTTTCTGGATTTCTCAACTCAAATGGCAAAACCTGGGTTATTGTACTGAAGGAACTGCCCTACCTTATGCATGAAAAGAGGACTAGCAATATGTTAGCTCTCTGCTGTCAATACTGAAAAAATCAATGAGAAGCATCTCTATATTTCTGCAAGGGATAAGGGAAATGCCTCAGTGCTTGGTCTGGTCAGCTGTGGGCAACTCTTGTGCCACCAGAGCCACAAGTCTGGACACTAGGTAAAAGCAAATAAAGTGTTCTAATACCTGAAGTCATAAGCAACTGCCAAAACCTTTTACTAGGTGTTCAAAGTATTTCCTCTGCCCACACAGTTGTCAAAAAGGATAAAAAAAAATTAAAAAGGTGACGTTTAACTCTGCAGTATGTAAAGTGTTGCTGCATCAGTGATTTCTCCCCCATGGAACACAGCAGGTAAGTCTTGATGACAGTCAAGCTTAAGCTTTTTTTTTTTTTTTTTTTTTTTTTTTTTTTTTTTTTTTTCCTTTCCTTCAATTTCCTGGCATTTGCAAATATAAGATAGGTCCTTAATGTTATATTAACATAGATTTTTATGTGTCAATTAACAGATAAATTCATTATGAAAACTCATTTAGGAAAGGGCTGACACCAGATAAAGCCTTGAGGCAGCTGTGGAGTGCCAGGATGAAACATCTGCTCCATCAAATTGCACTCAGATGCTCCCATTTCTCAGCTGTTCACTCCTACTCTACAGCATCTCAAGCAGCCACTTACCTCCTCAGGACATACAAGTTCGGACACAGACCCACACAAAGGCCAAATGCCTCCATCAATTCTTCCAGGCATAACCAGCTAAAGAAAGTTGTCAAGATATGCAACCCTTTGACATCATGAAAGAAAAAAAAATCCGTACAAGCTACGTGCCATGTTCATTTTTCATGTGAGGTTTGCTTTTGTTGACTTATTTACTCAGTATTGAATTTGACAACCATCTCAAATATTGAATCTACTTCTGAAACCCACCTATTTTCTATGCTATGGACCTCATTCGCTATTTTAGCTAATGCAAAAATGCCTTCCATTACTAGCTGCGTTGCTTCTCATGATATAATAGAAATTGACTCAGAAAGTAGCATATGCTGTTATCACCCATAATAGATCAGCCACATCTCAAGGATTGGAAGCCAAAATTACCATTTGGCATGTCTGTAAATTCAAATATAACGTCTGTCCCAAGTTGGAAATTAATGGAATTTTATCTATTTTATAGATATATATCAAAGCTTTCACTACTGCCATAAGAGATTTTTCATTTAGTATTTGTGTTAAAGAAATTCTCTGTGGGTGTTTAATGTTGTTGAAGAGCTCATCAGGCTACAATTTGTAAAACACATCTCCTTCTGCCACTCTGCAGATTGTTTCCTCCCCTTTGAGGTTCAGTGCTTCCAGAAACACAGAGCTGGGAAAAGGTCTTAAGAAGCTGCTTCTCTTGTCTCCCTGTCCCAAGGCAGGCCCATTAAACCATTTCCAACAGTTATTTCTCAATAAACTATAAGGCAATACTAAAATATTACCCACTTATACATACACACATCCCTTCATGTATGCGTAGTGCACGTCAAAAATTCTCCCCTATTGATTGGCACTATTTACATTTAGTTTTTAAAGGGCCAATAATACAGAAAAAGGCAATTACTGAGGATGAACCTTATCTGAGCACTTTCAGAACAGAAAACTCCCTGACAGCAGTCAGATTTCCATGCACATACATGGCAGGATCAGACCTTTAATGAGTAACTAATTTCTTACCTGTAGCTGCAGTGCATTTTCAACCAGCACACAAGCTCTGGTGGGGATTTTTCACCCATTTGTATAGACTTTTTTTCACCCTCTGTCACTCGTGTTTTTGATGAGGATTTCTTTTCGACAGCTATGGTTTCTAAAAAGGACAAATTATGCGTCCAGTTCTGCAAACCTGCCTGCAATGAACGCCTTTAGAAATCAGTGGAGCTTTCACATGGCAGATGGCTCCCTAGGATTGAGCTCTACATAATTTTGAGATATTTTAGCTGGGGATATTTTAGTGGCTTTTTCCCTATGCATGACAGCATTATTTGCTAACTGCTAGAAAATGTCATCAGACCCTTTCTCATTCCACAGTGAAACCTTTGGATTTGTTTTGAACAAGCAAAAATGCTTTCTTTCCCTGCTGTACAGGACACTCCTATCCGATTAAAAATATTTCCAGATCAAAACAGTGACAGTAGAAGGGTAGAAGGGTAAACCAGCCATGTTGTGATTCAAAATAGATGTAAAGCCAAAAGAAGGGGGAAGAGGTTTTGCTAAAAGCCTTTAGACAAATGCTCTATTATTGAAAATGCTTCCATTCCTAAAATCCTTGTAGAGGACTTTCTATTTCATTTGTGGTGTCATATGATTTCTCCTACAATGCAATAAAAAATATGATAAAATACAATAAATTCACCAAGTTTAGCTTTTTTGCATTTGTTCAAAAAGGATGAATTCAATGATTATTTCATGTCAGTCCACATCTAGACTGCCTCCTACAAAAACACAGCAAAAGCAAAGCGGAGAGTTGCTTCAAACCTCTCTCTATTTTGCCAGCATTTGTCCCAGTCCCAGAAAGAATTAATTCATTATCCTTGGTCAGGCCTATATCTGCACACAGAGATTGCAGTGGATCATTTTACAGTTTTGCCAATAGACTCTGCAGGGAACATTCTCCTTCAAGCTGGTCAAACAACTGGTCAGACATGTTCTAAACAGCTACTATAGTGCTTACAATGGACTTGAATGTCCAACTGATGTTTAAATTCAAAAGACCTGTCAATGAGTGAAGGAAAGGTTAGCCAGCTCCTGGGGCAGTCCGTAGAATGAAATAGTAGCCCTATTTAGACAGTTTACATTTCCCATTGTGTTTTTCCCATAGAAGATATATGTAGTTATGACTTACTAGACTAGTAAGACTGATTCTGTCAATTTTTTTGCATTTTTTAAAAATCTAAGCATCTATGTCTGCATTCTGAAGCAAAGTAGCTGAATACATCTCACTCCATCCTAGAATTTGTACTCTGTAATATCATTTACAGCACACACAAATACACAACTCCTATTTTAGTTTTCTCCATTCTGATCATGCGACTAATTATCCCTTTCCAATGTTTCCCCTTGTTTTCATCAGGCATTCCTTCTTCTTTGACCTTTCAGTATGATGGCTATTCAACAAAACTACAACTAATGTGGCTTCCTCGTTTCCTTCTTTATACAACACTGTAATTGATAATATCATCTGACTTCTGGAGACAGGAACTGTTAGTTAACCTTCCTAGCTGCTCTTGGCTGAACAGTTGCCAGGTATTGCAGCATGTAAGACATTGAAAATCACAGAAAAATAGTGGCTATCTTCAAAAATATGGTGATACAGCAGTCATTTTAACAGCAGGGTATTTTGATTCATTGTTCACATAATAAACACTTTAGGATTTGAGTCTGGGCTATTGAAGAGATTTTTTTTTTGTTCAAAATAATTCTTAACCATTGTACCAGAGATATTCTAAGCCAGATACTTGATCAGAAAGGTCTGGAGCCTTGGGAGACTGTTCAGACTCCCATCTGAGATCTCCATGCAAATTCCATGTGCTGTTCTGCCTGAGCATGGAAATACAAATGGGAAAAAAACTCACTAAGAAAACAGCACTAGTCCTTATAAGGGATCATGGTGGTTTGTTTTTTTTTTTTTTTTTTATTTTTTTTTTTTTTTTTTTTTTTTTTTTTTTTTTTTTTT
Source organism: Zosterops lateralis (assembly GCF_965231275.1). NCBI lineage: Eukaryota > Metazoa > Chordata > Aves > Passeriformes > Zosteropidae > Zosterops > Zosterops lateralis. The sequence goes on from NC_139762.1 coordinate 130,712,049, forward strand.
TAATGATATTGTATCAAATGGACAAGAAAAAGTTTTGAGAAAGGAGAATGAATAAAAAAGATTTTGCTTTGGCAGTTGAGAATCATGAATGTGTTTTGCAGCTGGTAACCAACAGAGCCAGGGAGGAAGAGTGTTCATTGTTGCACAAGTGACAACAAGTCAGTACATGAAGAGTTAATAGAACACATTTAGAAAATTAGGGATATGGGACCTTAAGGAAGCACTCTAAGGCATAACATGCAAAGCCATTTTTGCTAATCAAAGAGGCATTGCAAATTTGGCTGACATTTGCTTTAATGAAAGACTTTCATTTTTGTCCAGCTCCTCCACAGAGTTCAAAACTGTGTAGCTGAACTCTAAACTGTCTAGTATTTTGTGTTGAAGGTCTGAACTTTTTTGTCAACAAAGAAATCAAGGGATTATGTATTCCCATTTTTCAAACTCTGTTCAGCCAGTGTGGGTGAGCTCTTGCTTGCAGTCCCTGACTTGTAGACCCTATGTTAGTTCATGAGGATGAAAAGCAAATTAATTTCACTATAGGATTACAACATCCAGTTTAGCATTCTTTATACAAACTTACTGAACTAGACCAGTAACTTCCTTTATATATTCACTTCAAAACATCCCTATTTCCTCAACATACAAGCACTCCTCTCCATTTTGGAGGAACTTGTTTATTGTCATCTAAGTTGAAATCTACACATAAATATGTACAATATTCTAGAAACAGGCAGTCTCTTGCTCTCCTTTTATCATCTGAAAGATAAATTACATATTGGATTATAACTTTAACGTTGATATATCCATTTAAGCTTTTCTCTGCAAGGGTGATTAAAAAGTTTAGTTAGTCTAAATTAGCAGAAGTCAATCATAAAGGAAAGTAAATAAGGAATACTTACTATCAGAGGTAATGTTTTTTGAAATTGTCATAATTTTTATTACAATTTTTTTTGTGGAGTCACATCTGGAATAAAGGCAATAGTGTTGTCTTCTTCAACCTGAGATTTGAGGGGAAGTAGGTCTTACCATGGCAAAAAAGGCAGAGCATCCCTGAGATCAGTTAATCTGCCATCAAAAAACATCATCAAAAAAAGAGCTGAATTTATAGACTGAACCCTTAAGAAGAGTTGGTGTGCTGAGATATTCCCTGCCTTGCCTCTAGGTGAATTCCAATAGTACCCAACAGCATCCCAAACCAGGTTAAAGAGAGGGTAAGTATGTCAGAACAAATGAATTCTTATATTTTATTTTGGAAAAAACTCTTTACTTTCATTCTTTGAGAAGGGATTGAACAGGGGAAAAGAACTGTTTTGATTTAAAAAGCCCTTTGTTCCACCAGTTATACTGATTTGGCACCTGAAACATGAAAGTGAAGTGTTTTTTATCCACTGGTAACAGAAAAAAAATATTTAGTTTTTATTTGAATTGTTGTACTATTAATTAATAGGATGAACATTTTAAAATTCTTTTAGTAAAATTTCATGTTAATAGCAAAATGTCTCTCACTGGGGAAAATATCTTGATAGAATGTTGCCAATTTAGCCTGATGTAAATGTGTCCTGGGTTGCAGTGTAGGATGTACACAAAGTATTTATTCTATCACCATCTTCATGAACTGTTGAAACCAGGTGGGCTAGTGTTTTCCCAAGCCCCCTGCCTTTTCTGCTAATGGCCCATTAACGCCTTTGGGGTGTTTTTCTGCTAATGACTTCTGGGGTGTCTTCTGCTAATGACCCATGAGTCACAGGTAACTCCCTCCAGGGGTTATCTCTGCTAATGGGCCATCAAGGACACATTTCACACTTCTCATGCTATTGTGAGATGCTCTGCCCAGGGGGAGGAGTCAAGCATTCTCACCTGGATATAAGCTGGGATTTGGGACAGTGCAAGTAGCACTTATCCACTGGATTCCCAGAGGACCAGAGCTCCCAGACCTTTCTGTGGGATCACTGCTTCAGGAAGAGCACCTCACCTGGACTGCTTCCACCATCCTGCTCAGGTTGTATTCTGACTCTGTCAGTGAACCTTTGTGTTATTGTATTTATTTTATTTTACTTTTACCTTTTTATCTTTCTTCTTATTAAATTATATCTCTGACTTGGAGCCTCTCATTCATTTTGCTTTCAAAACCACAACAAAATGAGAATTAAATCCTTCCATGTTGCTAGAGAATGACAATGATATAAATGAAATTATAATCTACCAGGGAAAAGCAAGTTTAATTTATGAGAGATAAGAGCCTCAGTGGCTGTTCAGCTGAAAACCCTTAACACCCTTCCAAAGGCTCAGTCTGACTTGCATCCAGTGTTCTGGCTGCTTACAAGATACAGATTTTAATTCAGAGGATGGAGCTGTCTTGACAAAAACTCCTGTGGTGTTGTGTTTCCAAGTTGTTACCCACTCCAGGAAATGCTAATCCAGGCAGACTGTGAATGGCTGACACCTTTTTAATACTTTGATGCTGTTCCATGAACTTAAACTGAGACAAGCTAAGTTTTTTTCATTATCTATTAACAAAAAAAAAAACTTGGTTAATTAATCCATGTATTTCATGGACTGTCAATATTGAAAAAAGGTGAGTTTTGGTCAGTATTTTGTACATAATTTTTACTAACACTTGAATAACAGACCTGTAAAGTTTCTCTATTTCTTTGATAGTGATTTTGAAGAATGCACAGCTATGCTTGAACTCTATTACCAGGAATGAATGCAAAATAAAAATGCTCTTAACCTAAGAATAGAAACAATGCTCTATTTACACAAGACGCTTGCAACAATAAAATTGATTATGTAAACAAGGCTATCATTATTGATTCCAATAATTTGTTGGTATTTAGGGAGATTTCTGGTGAAAACTCTTTGCAGTCAATTTGCATTTGCAAATGAATAAAACTGAACTAAAACTGAATAATGAACTCTATGGGTATTTTGGTAACTAATCAGACTTGTGACTTGCTATCTGAGAGAAACAGAAAACAATTTTATGAAAGACTTTCCTGATAAAATTGCAATTTTGTTATTCTCAAAATACTCAATCTATTTATTTTGAGTAAATGTACCAAAAAAGTAAAACCAAAATTGACTTATTATTAAATTGGTATCATTAACTATCCTATTCAAATGCATTGAATATCATGCTATACATAAAGGAGATTTTAATATAACATAAAGTCCAAACAAAATATCTAGAATTATAACTTGAATCTCAAGAACTTTTACAATTTGAAATAGAGTGATTTTTATTTTGCTATACTGATATTATTGAGATTAAACTACAATAACACTAGATAGAGTACCAAAACAGATTGTTTCAACCAGCATGTACTAAAAATTTCTGGATTTTTTATTTAATGAGAAATATCAGGATTTCAGCTCTCCCCTTAATTTAATTCAAAGGAGAAAAAAAGAAAAATTATTACTCAAAAATTTCAATGGCACTGTGTAATAATAGAAATTATGAAAGTAGATATTGGGAAATCTTGATCTAGGAGGTTGCATGAAGACTAGTATTTTTTATTATATTAACAAATCTGTATACGTGCATATGTTAAATAAACCCAAAGATTTTGGCCTGACAGTTAAAATATTTGGGGGTTTACTGTCTGTATTGTCTTAACTAGTAGAGTATATTTATCACTTTTATGAGGGCACATAATTTATACCTACTCTTCACTTGACCTGAGCCACTAAAGCAAATGGATTACCATCAGTTCAAGTCAGTTTATACAAAGACCCTTTTCACTGCTCCAGCACAATAACCTAACAAAGGCCCCACAAAAAAGACTTTGTAGTGTATTTTTAGGATACTTTGTATAATTTTGATCTACTTCAGTATACTTTGCATACCTTCTCTGTGTTGATATTATTTGAGTTTTAAGTACAATGGGCTTTGTACAAAACTACAGAGAAATGAAATAGGGAATTAAAGTAAAAAAAGAAGAATCCTTTCAATGCTTTCATTTGTGATCAGTCACCACTGTACTCCCTCTCATTTCTTTAGAGATTTGTAGCCAAGCCGAGATCTAGGGCCATCTGTTTTTAATCTCTATTCAGGATGATAGTCTGTGGATCAATGAACTCTAGCCACGGTCTATAGAGAAACTGCAAATCTTTTCGGGATAATTTCCAGAAGATAATAATATTCACAAGAGACTTCTTTTGCCTTCCTTATCTCCAGCTACAGTTTTTCATAAAATAATGGTATCATAGCTGCCTGTTCTAACAATTGCTTCTATCATGATGCATTATTGCCAGCGAGCTAAACAATTGAAGTCATAAATCTTTGAGCTTTTACCTCTGCTACCACTGTCCAAAGGAGATTTTGTAAGACACAAGTGAGCTAAAAAGAGTCAAGTGACTAAATTCAAGAGGGTGAAATGGGACAGAAAAGCTTTCCTTCTAATATATTGTCTGGATTTTCTTGCAAGAAAATATAGCATGAAATAAAGTTCCTTCATATGTCTGAAATTAAACACGGTGCACGTGCTTTAGTTAATGCCCATCAGACACCAACCATACTGACAAAAACGAATAATTCTACTAACTGGACATTACACTGAGAAACACATACAAGCAGAAAATAATAACTACTAGTTGCTGTCCTGGTGCCCATTGACTTGGCATCTGCTGAGGATAAAATGCACATGCTAAGAAGTGCCAATCTCGCCGATCTTGCACAGTTCAGTGCTGAGCACTCCCCTACACCCACTTCTGTGCACAACCTGCAGCCATCCTGCCAAAGCCAGAAAACACATGGCTTTGTAAAACCCTGACAGGGTCTGCACTGCTGCTGATTCTCCCCTCCTCATACTGAGGAAAAAGAGGAGAGAGTATCTGGGACTAATGGAGGTACAGATTCCCAATCCCAAACTGAATTTTCTACTGGACTAGTGGACAGCACAATACTCTTCCCAGAGCTGGCTGAAATCTCCTGACTCTAAAGGGTCATTACCACACAAGCAGGTCCATTCCTTGCAGAGAGGCACGAGGGCAGAATAAATCAGCCTATCAAACTGCTCTGAAGAAAAAAATAAATAAGCAGCAGTCCTTAACCCCTAGCTCTCCCAAGTGTACTTTGTTATCTCTTTCAGAAATCTGTCCAAAATTAAATTGGCATAAACTCAGGAAATTCTTTCTGATCTGAGATTCAGGTGTCTTATCTGAATTGCATCACTGCACTTAAAAATCACATCCCTGTTGATGTGAATATCAGTCTTTTCAAATTATTGTTCTGTATGTCATTTAAGTTGCAGCGTTCCTATCTCTCTTGAGAAAAAAAACTAAGCTATTTTTTCAGATTCATGCAACATTTTTTTAGGATGTTGAGATTCTACATTTTAAATATGAACAGCTGAATTCTCCCCTTAGATACATAAAGGCAATTCCCACTGAAATCAATTAAAGCTGTCTTGAAATCTCACAGAGTACCCTTAACTTTATACCCATTTGTATCTTGAAAGTAATTGGACATATATCATGTGAATTGTGTAATGGAAAGATGAATCACCCCCAGTTCACTATCTGGAAGGAGAGTTTGGACACTTGATACATAACTTTTCACTTCCTGTAAATTTTCAGAACCACAGCTTCTCTCTACACCTCCATTTGTATAAAATATTTCAATTTCATGGTGCTAATCCTCTTTTTCTGTGAGCTTTATTTCAATTTTCTGCCAAGACAGGAAGAACTATGGGAAAAAAATTAGTCCTTAATTGAGTGTACTCTCATGTAAAATATTTCTACTCTGCAATATTATGAGGAACATTTTAAAACAAAACAGACTTTATAAGAAAACAGCAAGACTATGGTATTAACCTGAGAAGTATTTACAAGGAAAATGACTACAGTGGTGGAAATTCCAGTTGTTCCAGACTAGTACTTACCTCATCTAAGTCAATAGATTTTTTTGCCACTGATTTTTGTGCTGGACAGAGTTTCACTCTGCTCAAGGGTTGGGACTTCTCTCTTGCCAGAGGAATCTTCGGAGCATGTAAGGAAAAAAAATGAAATGGAATTTTCCTGAAAATATTATTTCAAGAGGCCATGGAAACACTGATAAGCATGTTGCTTATTCTAGAACGACTTCTTAATTCCAAACCATCTCTAGTTTCCATTGAAAATAAATACAGCATTATACAAAGTATGCCATATTAATTGCAAAATATTTTTTCTGAAGCAATTTCTGAGGTATTAATTTCATTGTTTAAATATAAGCATTTTCTTGGTTTTAACAGCTTTAATTCTGATTGAACTAAAGTTAAGCTAGGGTGGAAAATCCACTTTTAAAGATTTATCTGGCTGGAAGATATAGGTACAGGTCAGAAGCCCTTTTAGATAGCCTGTGTGAAGCATCACTCTAGGGAATGGGAGTGTGAGGATAACTGGGAGGCAGCATCTGGAGCCAAGGACCAGAGAAAGCAGCTTTTCTGTCTTCCTTCCATTTCTACCACAGACCTAGTTAGCTTTAGCTTTACATATGAAATTGCCTTCCCAACCATACTTTTAATAGAAGAGCCATAAACTTTTAATTAAGAGGTAATCTGAAAGAAACAGCATCTTTTCGTCGAGTAATAGTCCTTTGCTGGCGGCAGACAAGGCGTTGACTGAAATGAGATTTATCTTCAAAGCAGAAGATATTGATCATATGCTATTACAAGCACAGCACTATTTATTTTACCAGGTGATGGACAGTGAAGCAATGATCTTGATTGATGGATGTCAGTACACAGGAGAGACAGTGGTTTCATGCATTTTTTCAATGGCAGACCTCTGAACAGTTCAAGTCATAATTGCCCCTTCTGGGGGCCAGAAAACTAGGATAATTTTGAAATGAGAAAATAATGGATATTTCTTCCATAGAACAAATTTTCCATTTGAAATACCAAGATCAGTCTATTCCTTAATCAATGGGCTTATAAGTACTCAATTACAGTAATTTTAAATTATTTCAATATCTTTTTTCCTGGAAATAAAACTATTTCACTAATAAAGTATAATAGAGAATAAAGAATAGTTGTTTTTTTTTACATTCAGCCTTAGAGTTTCACCCAAAATCCGTAAGTGTTTCTATGAACACAGAGTATTTCTGCTGCAATCACCTGCTTGTGTATTTTTGGGTGCTCCCTTCATTTGTCCACAAATTACCTACTGGGACTTCTGATTCCTCTCTCCTGTGGCTATGAAAATCTCAATTATCTCTTAAGATCAGTGATGAATTCTGTGTATCTTAAGAGGTGGGGGAACTCCCTTCTAATATCTTTTTGGAGTACAGCCCTGCCTAATCCTACTTGGTGATCTATTTGCTCTTTAAAAACATCCACAGTTCACTAATCCTTTCTCAACATATAAAAAAAAGTACGTGAAAATACAATTCTTTAAAAGAGCAGTGAGAAAACCCAAGTTTCTTTTATGTTGGCCATTTTCTGCTGAAAGCTGTAGGCAGGATATCTTATTCAATAAAAATGGTAAGAACTTTAGCTACGGCTTCCTCACCCCTTTTCATTTTTTTTCCATTTCATTTTATGTCTTGCTCCTGAGAACTTGTTATATCTCACAAATCATGGAACCTGCTCTAAATATTGTGGTTTATTAGCTTTCCAAAGTTCTGGACCTTTCTGCTCTAATGACAATAACACTGGCTAAAGTGGATTAAGCATTTTTCTTTATTTCTACTTCTTTAATTAATTTATTGAGGATTTAGAAGCTGTAGAAAAATATTTTTTTTTCCTCTGGCCTGTTAGATATTATGGTTATTTTGGAGCCTCACAGAAGACATGAGAAATTACATTCATCTTGAATTTCACAAATTTATTTTGTTGGCTTCGAGTATTCTGTACTTTCAAAAAAATCCCAGCCAAACCAAACCAAACCAAACCAAACCAAACCAAACCAAACCCAAAACAAAACCAACCAACCAACCAACCAACCAAACAGAAACTCCACCAGACATAGATATGAATAAAGCATTTTTAAGCTTGGAAAAAATATTTTGCAAAATAGGGTGCCTGATAACTGAGGCACTGTCTGCCCAGTGTATTTGTGCTGCAGGTACCCAATGAAACTGCTGCTAAACTCAGCAGCCTATATTCCTATAATAACGCCTATATTCCCTTAAGAAGTGATGAAAAAGGGTAAGGGGCTTTTGAAGACCCCCAGAGGAAGGTCTTTTCTGGCAAATTATGACCTCTTCTCTTGGGGCCTGAAGGGGAATCTGGGGTTTCCTACTGATCATCTATGATACAAGACAGATTCTGCAGTTTAGGTTCCCCTTTGCCCAAATACTGCATCGCTCTTGCTCCTGCTGTAAGGGGGAGAGGACAAGGGCAGTGACTTTTGGCTTTCGCCAGGCATTTTCTTGGCTCACATCTTGCTCTCTAGTTCTACTCTGGTATCAACCCCAGCTGCCATGGGCTTGTGTTGGTAGCTTTGCTACTGTGGGGTACAGGGATAGATCAAAGTTTGGGCATGAAATGAGGAGCTGGGATACAGAGGAGAATGAAAATGGAACTTGCCTTCTATTTTTACACCTGTCTTTGCCGCCTTGCTCGGTAGGATTGGCCATGTCGGTGTTTCATGGAGCGTCTTGAGAGGGCAGTCCCATTGCCTGGCTCTGCCAGCTATCTCTCTCCCTCTGCAGAGGCAGGGCGTCTCTGCATTAGAAAAAGCCTTGATACACAAATTGCAATGGTGTTTCATAGATGCTGCTTGCCTTCCCCTCCTCTGCCCCAGACTGTCAGAAAATGTTTTCTTGGATATAAATCACTATTTTATTTTAATTATAATTTTATATTTTATTTTAGTTCATTTTATTCTATTTTATTTTGGTTTGACTGCAGAATTAGGGCTGGATTGAAAATAATCAGAAAGAGGATGGCAATGAGACAATCACCTGGTGTGAGATCAGTCCTGTCTTGCTGTGAGCTTAACCACCCTTCTCCTGGGCAAAGTAAAAGAGCAGCAGGGCTTGGGAATGAGCCAGCTCCATCACAGCTCTGTTATTATGCCAGCAACCCTCCTCAGGACTGGGACCAAGGGTTCAGTCTCACTTTGCCTGTCAAAGCCCAAGAAGATAGGACTTGCAATTAAAGTGGACACAATTCCACTTTAGTATCTATTAATTCTGGAGTAACAAAGCTAAGAGTAGCGTGACTAAAACAAGAGTCACTGGAGGATTAACACGTAATGCATTTTTTGTTTTCATGTTGTCCTCCTGGCTGTTCAAAAACAAGCTAATACCATGTTAATGCTCCTTTTAATAATAGACACTGCATGAAACTTGCCTGTTCACACCCTGCAGTATTTGAGCAAGAACCTGGCCCAGATCGTATGCTCTTCGTCTCCATCTGTGCTGGTGGGTCAAACTGCTCTGTGAAAAGAGCTCTCCAATAGCTCCTGGTATTCAGCTAAACTAGTGAGAATCTGAAGTGCTAGGGATTTGGATTGAATTCAGCTTTCCTTTTGATTAAAAAAAAAAAATCCAGACAAACTCACAACTGAAAACCTTCCTGTCTTTTCCAGGTTAAAAAGGAGGGTGAGCTGGAGTAGTAGGTGAGAAGGCCTTTGCTCTGTTGGCTGGAGCAGAGCAGGGCATGGTGCTAGAGCAGCAGGAACAGAAATGCCTGAAGTGAAACTTAGCAGACAGATGTTCCCTCAAAAGAGGGGATCTAGTCCACAACAGGGGTCTCTGCCTGCGCTGTGTCCAGTGTGTGAGCCTTTGTGAAAGCACTTTCTTATTCTTCACCCCAGACAATTCATGATGCTCTCTGGATAGCATTAATGGAGTTGTGTTTCCTTGCATTTTCCACAACTGCCTGTTTTTCTACTTGTCTCCCCTTTTCCGTTTCCTGTTGGCACTGCATCCTAAACTCCTAACCTCTTACACACATGCACTGGCTTTTTTCACTTACTGGGGGAGGTGCTGCACAAATGAGATCCATGTAGTGAGAGTTCAATTGCTACACATCGGAGCACGGCGTATGCTAGCCAGTTTTCTCACCCACACCCCTCTCCGTGGGATTTCTCAGCACAATTGCTTCCCAGCTCCTGCACTTAACATGTGCTGCGAAGTGTAGTGGAATATCCGGGTCTGAGGCCCTGCAATGTACAGGAGGACTCTTCCTGACTTGTATTAATATTGCTGCCAGTGAAATCTGTGGCATTTTGATTGCTTTGGAGTTCCAGTGCTGGAGTGTTTTTCTTTCTGCCTACCCATATGACTCTCCTTTCAGCTTTTTGTCTTCACATGAAAGAGAGGGCAAAAAAAAAAAAAATCTTTTGATGTTTTTTGAGAATATTGCAAGATATTCTCATGAAAACACCATTTCATTTGCTCATGCTCTTGTTCATACAGACTTTCATGACTTCCAGGATTGACTATTTTAATTTGTTCCTGGTGGTGTTCCAGATTGTTTGCTAAACTGGCTGCAGATGGTTTTGAATGTTGCTGCTGCCAGAATTGTTACTAAGACTTGATCTGCAGATCATATTTCTCCAGTCTCATGTTCCCTCTACCCTGGTGCCTGTTAAGCAGCATATGGCTTTAAAATTCTTTGCTGACTTTTAAAGCTTGCACTGGCCCTGATTCTTTTTACCTTCCTGGCCTTATAACGCTTTAGACTTTGGCTTAGGCTTGTGGCTTATCTGATGTAATGGCCACTGACAGTTCAGAGCCAGCATCCAAAAACCAGGCTCGAGTATTGCTTTGGATTTTGCTCCTTGTCATACTTTTCTTTAAAGGAAGTGAAGGAAGTGAGTAGACTTTTTGCTTCTATTGCCTAATATTCTAATGATTATTCCAAGCTTTACACTAAGCTTTTCTATGTAGATTTACACACAGATGCAGACACATGCGAAGTCAACATATAAGCAGTATGCTCCTCCTTTAAAATTCAAAAGTGCAGGCAAAAGAAGCTTGATTCCCAGCTGATGCACAAGAGAACTGGTCTAATAAATTCTGGAGAGCCACTTCCTGATGACACAAGGTGAAGAGGGATAGGTCCTTGTATGGGAATGGCATGGAAAAATTAGGGAACATCACCTTCTCCTATTTGCCTGCTGTTGGAAAAGATGAGATGGGAAAAGCTTACAAATATGATTGCCTGGTAAGAAATACTGAAAATATAAAACCTGTCAGTGAAATAGAAATGAAAGCTAGCTTTGAGATGTGATCATGGCAGGCAGGAAGACAGTGATTAACTGGGAGATGAGTTGAGTGATAACAAACAAAGGGACACCAAGGGACCCAAGGGTGTAGCCCACCAAGGTGTCCGGGAAAGGGTAGATAAGAGAGAAGCATTTAGAGTTTAGAATACAGAGCGATATGGTAATATAGCAGTTCTCAGAGGCTGCATGCAAAGTCTGTAGGTTTTGTATCTCGTGATGGTTGGTCACTGTAAATTAGAATATTGAACACAAAAGGAGATATAATGTATTGCAACAAAGACCTCTCTCTCTTACCCCTTACTCTCTTACCCCTTACTCTCTTACCCCTGCCACCTCTCTTACCTCTCTTACCTCTTACCCTCTTACCCTCTTACCCTTCTTACCCTTTGGCTTTCTCTCTCCCCCTCTCTCTTTGGGGCATCCCTTCAGCCGAGGCTGGTGGCTGAAGGCAGGCCCTCTTTACCCACAATCCTTGCAATAAAACCACGTGTTCCTAGAATGTCTCAGGGGTGCAGAGTTCCTTCTCCCTGCCGTCCACGGATGCTCCACAGTCTGCCCTTCAAATGCTTTGATTACTGAAAGCTGAGTGTCACTCTTATCTGTCTATCAGCTTTGTGTTGCCTCAGCTGAAAAGGAGGTATGCAAGAACACTGCCTTGCATGTTTATATTTTGTCACACAATGTTTGGTTCTCCCCCTAACTAGTGAGACCCTGCTGCTGGTTTTGATCCCTGCCAGATGCAGAACAAAAGAACAATAGAAGGGGACTGGGTTCTTTTCATCTGTTACTGAATCTGCTCATGGAATTTTTATTAATGGTCGTACAGCACAAATGCACAATGGGTGAAATTTTGTATTTGCGGAAATCTATGGGAATTTTCTTGGTGGCTTTATTAGAGCCCAGGCTTTAAGGACTGCAAGATTGGTAAGTGCATGGAAAGAGTTTTTCTGTCAGTTACTTAAGTGAGGATTGCTCTGAGGGTCACTGAGGTGCAATCAGGGGTTGCCATAGATTTAGATCCCCTTCCAGAAAGCCACTCTGCAAGCACAACTGCTGGTATTTATTCTTCAAGGGTTAGTTCATGGAGAGTTCCTGCCCTCTTGCTATCTTTGAGCCCCTCTGGACACTGAGATGTTTGTCTCCATCTGGAAACAATTCACAGTGCTCCCTTCTGCTCCCACCTCAGTCTGCAAGATCACCCCAGGGCTTGAGTGTATCTCACTCCTTTACCTTCACTGACTTCAGTAGAGTTATTTCTGAGAAGATATGTACAAGTTCATTTGGCCTCTGAGTTTACAAATTTCATTTTCTTCTTAGCCTGTCTCTTGGTGAAGTCCTATATATTTTGTACTTATTCCTTTTTATTCTTTCAACAAAGTAGAAAGCACAACACAGATTCTACTTTCTCTATGGAAAATCATTCCAGACTTTTTTGCTTCTTTCACTTCTTCCAGAATTGACCATAGCTGCAGATTAAATAAATTGCTAGAAAAGAAAAAAAAAAAGAAAAAAAAAAAAGAAAAAAAAAAAAAAAGAAAAAAAAAAAGAAAAAAAAAAAAAGAAAAAAAAAAAAAAAAAGGGGGGGGAAAGGGGGTGGGGGGAGCCAGAAATTTGACATTTGACTTGGGGAAAAAAAGTGGGAATAAGAGGGAAAAAAGGGGAATAAATAGAAGAATTTGAAAACTTATGTCCACCACCATTTAATCTGAATGTATTCTGTGTGTTTTGCTTTTGTGTTGTCCTGTCAAAAAAAAAAAAAAAAAAAAAAAAAAAAAAAAAAAAGGGGAGGAAAAGAAAGAAAGTACGGACACAGCAGCACTTCTTCATAAAAATCCTTTTCTCAAGAGAGCTGTATATTTTATGAAAGAAAAAGTCAAAGTTCAGATTACTTTTTGGCTCATAGAATATATTAAATTTATTCCTGTGTGGTAAATTCATCAAGGGAGAATTGTAGGACTCTATAAAAAGTGCCCTAGTAAAGTTAGAAAGTATTGGAAAGTAACTGTACTGTAAAGCAGGGAACACAAGACAAAGGACATGGAGACTCCTTAAAGTTCATGGCAATTTACTGCCATGATATTGAGGCCAGATGACTTACAAAGTCTCCAGGTATACAACCAGGTCAGTGATAAGTAGAAATCAGAGGTTACTTTTCTCCTGTGTGTGCATTTTAAGACTAGTATGAGAACATGACACACAGGACTGCAGACAGATTTTTAAACAAGGTGTTGAGCAATTAGAAAAAAATGAGTTCTGGAAAATTAGGAAAAAGAGTAAACAAAATTGTCTGAGAGCTAGAGAAGTTACTTTCCCTTCACAGACTGGAAGCACAGTGTATTTATTGGAGTGAAAAGGTGGATGTTGAAGTAATTTCTAGTCAAACAGGTATGGCCACAGCAAAAGTTATGGCTGGAAGTTCTGGCCAGATGAAGTCAGAAGAAAACTTGAAACAGGCCCTAAGCAGCAATGGCAAGAAACTACTGCAACACAATACCAAAAAACCACAGTGATACTGCCTAAACAACTCTGAATGCTTTTTTGGGAGACTTGTGTTCACACAAGTTTTACCTTAGCTCACTCACTGTGTGGGTAAAATGCTGTGCTCTGGGATATTCAGGAGAGCAGACTGAAAGAACTGTTGGCTCATCCTTACCTTAAACTTTGGCAAACTGGGAGGTGACTTTCTGGATCAGGCCAGGTTTCTGTTACATTTTGCTTCACACATAAAAGTAGAGCAGCAAACCTAAGACATTATTTGTCTTTGTATTTTAAGGGGGAAAATAATGAATATCAATATTTTTACAGAACTAGTAAAAATGCATTTCAACTGATGCTTTCAATTCCTTTGACTAAAATTAAATTTCTTAACAATTCCAAATAGTTTAATTTTGATTTATTTACTTGAATATTTTGAGCTTAGGACTCAGAGGGACTTGGATTCTTCACAGGAACTGCAGTTCAAATGCAGCATCCCCATTTTTCCTCTGTGGTTTGGGGTCCCCATTTCAGCTGGACCTGGTCTGATGTTTCAGCTTCAGGAATGTCTATGGTGTAACTCAGACAAGGAAGCTTTTGCAAAAAAGAACTGGAGTATGTATTATCTGAACTAAACTGCCATAAGACATTTCTTTGACTTTTGTGACCATGAGGTGAGGTCTGACTTATCTGGTTTGAAGTGTTTTAACCAGCCAAAATGTTTTTCTTGGAAGTCAGTGTTGCCCAGTGAAGATTCAGAAACTTCAAGGAATCATATTGCTTCCTTGCAGTAAAGTTCAGTTTTGCAGAAAATGCATTTTATATGAGAAAGCATTTATGGAAATTTCCTGACTACTTTTATTTAAGAACTAGAGAACCAGCTCTTAATTGAAACAGGGAGAGTGCCAAATATTAACACCCCCAGGGACAACAAAACTGATTAAATATGTGTCTAATGTTCTGTTTTTAATCCAAAGGAAACTGCTTCTATGGCATACATGTTGTTTTAAGTTTTTTTTTCATTTTCCTGAAAAAGTGTCTAAGTGAAACAGCATGTTCTTTATGCTGGGGTCCCATTCCCTCGAGATACTCTCATCGTGCTCACAGCACATAAGTGCTGCTCTTTCCCCTGAGCAAGGAGACACACCAGCAGCATGAGGGCTGCAAACAGCAGTGAGGAAAAAACACTGTAGTGGTCCTTGGGTGTACCTGATGAATTGCTGGGTCGTGAGGTGCAAGGATTAGAGACCTGAGCTTTCTTAGAATTACATTGATTTGTCCCTTCCCGAAGTTACAGCTCTCATGAACAACCCCACTTGATGATTAAAATGAATGGTGGAACACTAAAAATGGCAAAATTTTCATCTCTTTTCAAAATCACGGATTCACAGGTTTGCTGAAGTTGGCAGGTCCTCTGGAGGTCATCTGGCTCAGTTCACCCCACTGAAGCAGGGCCACCCAGAGCCAGTTGCCCAGAACTGTGTCTAGATAGCTTTTGAATGTCTCCAAAGAGAGAAACTTCACAGCCTCTCTGGGCAACCTGTGTTAGTGCTTGGTTATCCTGAAAGTAAAAATTGTTTCCTACCATTCAGAGAGAACCTCCTGTGCTTCACTTTGTGCCTTTTCTTCTGGTCCTGTCACTGAGCACTGCTGAAAAGACGCTATAGCCATTGATAAAGTCCCTCTTGAGCCTTCTTTTCTCGATAAACAGTCACAGCTTTCAGCCTTTCCTCATAGGAGAAATGCTCCAGATGCTTAATCATCTTCATGGCCCTTTGTTGCACTCTCTCCAGTATGTCCATGTCTCTGTCATACTGTGGAGCCCCGAACTGGACACAGCACTCCAGGTGTGGCTTCACCACTGCCAAGTAGAGAGGCTGGATCACCTCCGTCGAGCTGTTGGTAATGGTTTGCCTAATGCAGTCCAGTCTACCATGTGTCATTTTAGCCACAAGGGCACATTATTGCCTCCTGTCAAACTTGGTGTCCAGCAGGACCCCAGGTCCCTTTCACAACACTAATTTCCAGCAGGGTTGCTCCCAGAATGCAGTAGTGCATGTTCCTTCCCAGGTGCAGCACTTTGAACCTGCCCTTGCTGAACAGTGTGAGGACTTCCTTATAAAACTGTTACCTGATAATAGTCTTTGCTATTCAGACACAAATTACATTAAAATAGAGTGGATAATTAAAATAAAATCATTCTGATCTTTTATCAACACTTACTGTTTATGTATTACCAGCAGCACTATCAGAGCCATTAAAATATCCTACTTCCTGCCATACCACATCCACCCTCTCCAGAAGAATATCCATGTTATTGATCAATATCCTTTAGCAATGATGAAAATCTAACAAGGTGGAGCTATTGAGGCTACCCTTAACTCTGAAATAACATTACCAAAGCTTCCAAATCTCTGCTGCCAAGAGAAGAAAGAAAACATCTTGATTTTTATCCCTTGACTTACTACCATTGCTGCACATGCTGAGAGCACAGTGTTCCATCCCTGAGAGAAAACTCACATATCTGTAGTACAGACCTTTAACTTACATACTGTGATCAGATGGTCTATTGCAATACAGCCAGGTGACTTAAGGAGATATGGATCACAGTCAAGGTTGCCTTGGTAGCTCTAGCTTTACAATGCTTTTAACTTTGTAGGATGAGTTGTAGCAATTTTACTGTAATGTCATCTGGTTTTGTGCTTATTAAGCTGCATTATTTTTCTTGAAAAAATTGCATATTTATATGTCTGTGCATATAATTTTTTTAAATTAAATTTGTTACATGAGCAGCTGATATAAATCTAGGTGCAGTGCCACACACTTTATGGTACTTACTTCCTGGAAAGGCTGATGAATAATTGTAATGCTGGCAAATATTTGCTTAGAGGACTCTAAGGCTGAAAGATGTCTTTATAATCTGGTGTTAAATACCATTTAAGAAAAAAAATGTCTCATCCAAAAGTCATGTGCAAATGTAGGCAAAGGTTAAATCAAATCTGAACCTCTTTTATAGGACAGAAATCCAGAGCTGAGGTCACATTAAACCACAATCCAATTCTGTAGACAACATCCTGAGAAAAAGCAGAAATTCAGAGAAAAACTCATCCATCCATAACAAGCAGGTTCTTCTCATCAATGAACACAAAACCAGAGGAAAAGACCAACAAAGCATTAGTTTACTTTGACCACTAATTTGTGGATGGCTAATTGGAGATGACTGTGTAACAGCAAGCAGCAAATGCTTAATGTTTACATCAAGTAATCCAGTGAAATGGTCAAAGATGAGCCAAATCATTTACAGGAGGCTTTCAGTATGGCAAAGGGTTTCAGAGTGGCTTTGCTAAGTTCTGCTGGAGATGTTGCATTTAACTGATTCTTCCTGACTGATCCTGGGCTCTGGATGCAGGAGTAGAACCATGTCTGCCTGTGTAAAAGTATTAAGTTTCCGGCTGCTGCTAGCTCTCAAATGATTAGGAACATGGAGTTGGAAACCCCCTTTGGGAATGCCAAATGCAGTCTCTAGAAAATAAATGCATTAAATATTTTCTTTCATATAGGCACCATTAAAATATGATATAGAGCTAATAAATTTTTAAGTCACAATAAATTAAAATTAGGAAAGGTGGGAAACCTTTTGAATAGCAATGTTACAAAACAGATAAACATAACAGTTCAGTGTGTACAGGTAGGAGTTAATCTCTGATCTGCTGTGCCAAAGACATGCCTGAGGGAGGAAGCAGAAGAATAGTGGTGATTGGCACTTGTTTCCAGATCTGCTCCTGGATTAGATTAGGACTGCTGTATTTGTGACAAGGGTTTCCTGGCCAGAAGTATGTGTGTATGAACCACCCAGGTGGCCTACATATGAACTGAAAGTGCATCCCCAGCTCAGCATGTCTGATGTGCTCTGCATGTGCTGTGCAGCTGTGCACACACAGTCAGTCAGATGGATCCAGTACACACTGTGCTATCCCTCTCATCTGTGCAGCCTATAAACTACTGGGGGAATCAAGCAAATGACACGTACACAGTGTAGGATTTCTAGTTGCTTTTGGACTTCCTACATCCTAAGATTCATTCATTATGGAGGTAAAAAGAGGACATGCCTGGGACAACCCTGACACATGGGGAATGTTATTTCTTATGTATGATTTACCCAAAAGGTGTTTTTTTAGAAGTTGTAAAATACTGTTGTGCATTTATGGATTGGGACACAGTATTGTATGAGCAAAACCAATGCTTTTTTCACCCAATGAAAGAAAGCAAGTGTTTAATACATGACTCCTGGACCAAGCTGAGAATGAAATCATATCAAAGCAAAAATGCACCATTCAAGCAATGCAACATAGCTCCCAGATGCATAAACCTTTGGAGTAAAATAAAACCACATGATCCCCATTCATAAAAAGCAGCCTTTGGTGGCATTTGCTCTGCCTTTGGCTTGCAAACATTCAAGTGTGAAAGCTTTTGTTCATGAGGATATCTGCAGGGATGTGAATACTCCTACACATGCACTGCTGATATTAAAAAGTATATAGGTATACAAACCCCTGTGTAAATAGGCATCTCCTATAGTGATTCTCTTGGAAGCTTCTCTTCATTTTAGGAGTCAGGAAGCAGGTACTATATGGTTTTGATGAGCAAAGGCAGGCTTGGAAGAAGAGACCAGATAAGCAGTTTATGTAAACTGCTATTATACAGAAATATTTGAAGAAATACATGAAAATCAATTCTGTACTTTGGTAAAGCACAGTCTGGGAAGGGGGATATAAAGGAGATGATGCATTGCTTATAGTGATAGGTGTTTTCAGCTATTTGTAAGGTAAAATTTTATTGTTCACAAGGAGAGAGGCTTGAAATATATACAGAACGGAAATTCACAGTAAAAATGCAGCGAGTATTTTTGCCAATAGCAGAACCTTGTGCAGAATGTTTCTTTCCCTTGTCATTTCAATTCAAGACCTAAATGTTATTCACTGACACACAAACTAACAATGACATTTTAAAGCTTGCACAATGCACATGCATCCAGCTCCCCTAGGAAAAGTCAGGCAAACACCTGATGCCTGCTGGGAATTTTGCTGTGGGTGCCAGACAGCTGCTGCCCATCAGTGTTTCCAGGTGTGCTTATTCAGTTGGGAGGTCGCTCCAGCTACAGACACAATCATAGCAGGGACTCAGGCAGGCTGGAGAGACAGAGGACATGCTCAGATTTTGCTGCTTGGGCTGCCATGGTTTTGCCCTGATTCAGAGCACCTGGCTTGTTTCAGGATGCAGATGTTTGCTCTGTTGCCCAAGAACCAGCACTTCATTCCCTTTATAATGAGCACTGTGACCTGGGGGAGTTATTAAATCTCTGGTTCAAAAGAGTCTAGTTTTTCTATCTTTTTGTTTCTCAGCTGACAGTCTAAAGTTCACAAACAGATTAGTGGAAGGAATATATAGAAATTAAAAACTTAATTTTCAAACTCCTCTGAGTCAAATCTAATTGACAATTCGAATTATAGCCTGTGCTGTTCTTTGTTTCATTTTTCTTTGGGGAAATCCCTGCTTAAGTTTTGCTTTGTCCTTTACTATAATTTTACAAGCCTATATTTAAAAATTATTCTGAAGCAACTTCTAGAGGCTGAAGCAATTTTAGGACTACTGCAGTGCTGGTGTGAGACCATGCAATATTCAAAATTGAAAAGATTATACCTTACTCAGGAGACTAGGTACCTTTTTTAAGACCACAAAGTTAATTAAAAAACACAGGCTCTTATATTAGCAGCAAGCTTATGGATCACCATATGCCAGTCAAACATAATGAAATACATGCAAATGTTAGATGGTGTATTCTTTTGTCTCTGAAATTAGCAATTTCAGTGAACAATTTCTGTGCTCTATGTGGGGAATTACTTTTTTTTTCTTTATATTTAAAAAATAGTGCCTATCTGAGTACATACCTTTTGAGTGATAAGAAAGGTAAGAAATAATGTATTGTCAGCAGTGCTTTCTTTACAGCTTAAGGCTTGGCATTCTTCTTTTCCATCATGAATGTCTGCATCATGCACAACATTGACATCACATTGAAGTATCCTCTTTTCTATAAACACATTTCTGCCTCTGGAGGTTGTTTGCATTGAAGGGGAAAAAAGTAATGAAATTGAAGCCCTGGAGAAAATCACTTATGCTCAAGAAACACATTTCAGCCTTTCTGTCTGAACAGGTTTGTTTTCTATTCCAGCTTCATTCTTCATCACTGTCACCCATCCACTTGGCCATTTGTGTTTGAGAAGTCGGGAAAAGAGAACATTTGCTCTTTGTATCTTTGTATCTGCTGCCATAGTCCAGAGCCGTGGCAGAAACTAGACAGCTGTAATGTAACTGCTCCAGTGATTGTCTCTGAGAATCTTAATCAAAGCAAACTAATTTTAAGTAATGGCCAACCTCACAATTGATAAATGCGCAAATAGAGCAAAATATATTGGGGGGAAAATCTAGAGTGTGAACCTGATGTGAAGACAAGTGCAGAAATAATCTTTCTGATTTATATATCTGATAAGAAAATGAAGTCTTAAGTTCTTCAGGATGTCACCAGTATAAGACACTATTTATACCAAAGGGCAGGAGTTCTGAAGTTCTTTTCTTTTACAGAAAATTATTACTATTGCAAGGCCTTTGTAAAGTTCTGTTAGTATAACTTTTTGGTATGTTATCTGAAAATGATACAGCTCTCTCTAAAGATACTATTTCTATCAGTACAGGATCATCAGGAGTTCCATAATGACCAAAATAATGTAATGTAAAAGGGTCTCATGAGGAAATTACTTTTTAAATCAGTATTTTTTTTCTCTTCATGAATATGACCATGCTTTGCTTAGTTATTACATTTGCTGGTGCTCTCAGCTTACCCTGGAGACTTGTCATCATATTCTGAATGAAGTCTATTCCTTCAAATACATTCTGATAACAGTCATAATAATAGTATTTCCAAAGACCAAAAGGTGCTTATGAAAGAAAGCTTTAAATCCTAGTTTGATGAGACTTTGTTTTTGAAAAGCCACTTTTCATACGTATTTTTAAATATTTTTAAGTTATTTTCTTTTTTATTAATATTGTCTTTTAAAATAACTTTATTTTGATTAGCATGAAGGTAAAATTTATTAAATGTCTTCAATTCCTTCATGCCTGTAATCCAACATATACAGAAAGATTATTGCCCAAGTAAATTGCTATTTATTCTCTTTATTTTTTAATATAGTCAAAATTTAGATTCTCTTCTTGCTAAGTTATATAGAAAAAGAGAAAATACATCCAAGAAAGGGTAGTGATAAAATATATGTTTTTACTACAGTTGAACCACAGGATGTCACTGTTCCTCTTTCACAAGAAACAAACTTCAGCTGTGAAAGTAGACCAGATTCTTCTTAAAATTACAGATATGCACAAAAATTACATAAAAAGCACAGAAATTAAGTCAGACATTTCTTTTTGTATGTGTGAGTCAATCTAGGCAATGTGTTGCCTATGTAGAATAACAATTTAATATTCAATTCAGTCTCATCATGTACCAAGATTGATATATTTTTGGTACATCCCTCCAGACAGAACTGACACATATCAATATGTCCCATATTGCATAAAGAGTCAGGCAGAGCTGAATAGAGTTCAGGCGAAAGTTAATGTAAGACATTAAAACTTCTCGTAGCCTTCCCTAGTTAACACTGAATTTCTAAAATTTAGCACCCTTTGCAACCACAAAGCTGGATCTTGACAAACACATGCTGCTTCTAGAGGTTTAATAAGATCCCTCCACAAGATCCTTGGTTGCCTTCGTATATAGAGTTCCCCATTCTAGATGTCCTAGTAGGATGCTGGAAATTAGCTCAGAGAGGCTTTAAGATGTCAGTGTGCTTCAGGCAGTGTTTTTCATCTGAGGGCATTGCAGAATAAAGTCCTTTTCACATGGTCATCCTGATGCCTTTCTTCACTTCCATGTGTCTGTCTAAAGATATTATATCTACCACTACAGGATCATCAGAAGTTCCGTAATGACCAAAATAATGTAGTGTAACGTGAAAGGGTCTCATGAGGAAATTAGCTTTTAAATCAATATATCAGGTTTATTGTATCCAAGTATTTTCTCATTGCAGTACATGGTGCCACTCCCTCACTCACTTCAATTCTCCTCCGAAAGTACCTTGTTTGAAACTCCAGTAATATTGATCCGCCAGTTCACACAAGCCCAAATGCAGTTTTTTTAAAATTACCATTGGCTATGGAATCCACTTTAAGACTTCTTGCATTTTCTTACAGAGTTGTCTTGTTCTTTCTGAATTATTTCTCTGTCCTGAGAACATTGATTGCACGTGATACTTGATGAAGGAATTGGATTAGTGGCACAGGCTTTAAGAAATATTCTGTGTGAAAGATGACTGCTCCCTGGTTGTTCTGGAATGGCTTGTGTGAAATTGAGGCATTCTGGCATATTTTACTCACCTTTTTGGTTTCTATACTCTTCTTCTCACAGCTTTGGTAAAATGGACTCTTCTATTTTCATTCCTTTTGTGGGATGACATGTAAAATATATGGAAAATGTGTAGGAAGACTTTTCACAATCGCCAGTTTCATCCCTGCAGCCCACTGAGATCTCAAACTGAATCACACCCCATCTTCTACGTGTCTGAAATAATTTCCATACTATTCTTTAAAATGGCAGCCAAGAGTCAGTGAGGGGCGGGTGCAGAGACATAAAACAGAAGAGTGCAGTACCTGCAGAAATCTTTTTGCAGAAATCAATGACTAGATCATCTGGCCTCTCAGTCTGAAATCTAGATTTTCCTATCACAGAGGAACTCCTAAAAATAATTATGCTTTTAGTCTTTATAAACAATGAGAGTACTTTGCATGAATCTGTCTTCACAGATATTCTTCCAAAAAATAGAGGAGGTAGCAGTTTGGGGTGAGGGATTTTGTGGTGTTTAGCAAGACATATGGTGTGCAGCATAAGGACCATACTGGATGCAACTCAAGGCAGTAGCAAAATTCCCACCCACATCACCAGATCCAAACCTGGCCCATAAACACTTTCTTTATTTGACAAACCATAGTATAAATGGCTTTTTATTTAATAAATGGACTCTATAATTTCCCCTAAATAAAGGTTATTATGAATGCCACTGAGCTCTCCCCTGCCAGTGACATCTCATTACCATAGGAGCTAATACACTTGAAATGTGGGGAAAATGTATGAAGATTAAGAAAGATTTGTAGGACCTAAACTAAATATGTGGTGACAAACATTTCCCAGAAGTGTTTCAATATTTTGGGGAATATTTAGCTGAATAGCACAGAGGTGACCATAGGCTGAACAACAAGGTTACTACAGTATTTTGTCTGTTGATGCAAGTTGGCTGGATGACACACGGTCCATTGAGCTTCCTGTTTCCACAAACTCCAAGGAAAATTGTCTCCAAACACTAAATATGTGCTCCCATGGGCCAGCCCATGCTACTCTTGCAGAGTAACTGGGTGTCTGACAGAAGTGTGGCAGATGCATCTTCAGTAGCCTCAGCAGGGCTAAAATATAAGTAGCAGTGCAGAAGATGTGGAAACACAGATATCAGCATGGGCTACCAGCTAAACACTCCTCTTGTGTGACAAAGTGTAACTCAGGGTCTCCCCTGCAGTGTTCCTGGGGCTGGTGAAACACAGCATCTTTGCTGTAGTCATACCCTGTGGTGCAGTAATAAGTTGTTCTGTGACAGCACTTTCATTGGAGCTTTTCTCCATATACACTGCTGGCAAAATATGCAAACAAACACACCAACAGTCCTAATTCACAACAGACATGGTTATGGCAGCAATATTTAGCAATATTTTTTGCCTTTTCCAGACCATGTGTCAAATTCTACTTTGCTTTGAATGAAAGCACAATTTTCTCCAGAAAAAAAAGATAAGGGAGATCCCGTTAGATTGAAGATGAAACACTGTAGAGAGAGTGAGGGGGTTACAAAACTCTCCAGTGTCTTTTTTTCAGCTGTATTGATTTTTTTTTTTAATTTCTATTTCATTTTAAATGAATAAAAATAATGTGTAGGCCTTAGGATCCTCAGGGGTACTGAAGCCTGCAGCAAATTTAAGCATACTTACCACTTCAAAGTCAACTGGGCTTTCTCCTATAGCAGACTAGTTGGCATTTCAGGGGGAAAAATTGAAGGGTGTTTCTCGCTGGAGATGAGCATGGAGGAAATGTGCTTTACTTTCAGCAGAAATAAGGTGTTTCTGAAATACTACTTTTTTTTTTTTTTTTTTTTTTTTTTTTTTTTTTTTTTTTTTTTTTTTTCTATTGGGCAGTTCCCTTTAATACCTCCTCAATCCTCTGTTGTCCAGACAGTTTCAGTCAATATGACCTGCACCATCCAAAATCTCTCCAAATCTGAACAAATGGGCACTTTGAAGGCTTCCAGATCCGATGAGTTCTGGTTTTGGCAATCTTAGGGAAGTGTGGAAAGCTGTTCTGGTTTGAAGGGACAATTACTATAGATTTTTTTGATATGTGATGACTGGACTAGAAGATCCCATTGGAGGTGTGTACCCAGCTGTGCAGTGTGTCAGATGATATTGTATTTGAGGTCTTGGTCAGTAAGCAAGTATCCAAAGCACATACTTAGTGCTTTCAGTGTTGTTGGGGAACCAAATTAAGAGCTTGGATGGAAAATCATAAATTTGACTCAGAGTCTAGCTGACAGTGATGTCTGAAAAGGAACAGATTTAATGGGGTTTTAAGTGTCAGAAAGTGGAGGGCCAAATCCCATTTTTTGGAGCTAGAACATTGGTATCAACCCGTGGAGGCCACAGGAGCTTGGTTGCTGCTCCTTGGGGAGTTCTGCCAGAACTTCAGAGACAGAAATTTGTTTGGGGCTGATGGCATCTTGGCAATTCCCAGTGTCAGGCATGAAGTATCCTCAGTTTCTCAGGCACCTCCAAGATAAAGCAGCAAGTGAGGGGAGTAGCTGTCAAGTCCCTTCTTGACTTTACCTAAAAATTTCATAAATAATTTTTCCCAGCTCCTTTTTCTCCAATATCAAGGTCATGTTGGATCAGTAAGTGATGTCTTCAAACAAACAAACAAAAACAAAAACAAACAAACAAAACTCCTACCCTGCTTCCTAATCTTTCTTTAAATCTTTCTAATCACCTGAGAAGTGGCATTTCTATTGTGTTGAACGAGGTCAGTTCTTAAATGGGTACAAATAGCAAGAGAACAAATTAAACACTTGGTTCACTTCAAAACCCACTATGAAGCCACATCAACACTTTTACATTTTTCTCTCCCCTCAGAAGTACACAGGCTACATTTTTGAAGATCAGAACTTCACAGGCTTCCTGAAATAAACAGGGTGCAGAAGAGAAGGGAATAATATTGTTGGCTGGATACTAATGTCCTTCTTGCGTAAGCTAGCAGGTCTCATTATGGTTTTGCATCTTTCAGCTAACTCTGAACAAAATCCAGCACTCGGTGATATTGTGCTCATTTATTTTGTGGGCTAGATCTCTATAACTTATAAAACAAGGATTGGATAATGCTTATTCATAAATTTGCTACATTTCATTTTCCAGTACAAATGTACAAGAAAATACATCTAAATATTTCAGACTTCTTTGTCATAAAACTAAAATAAAATCAATCTAAACCACAACTAATTTCACCCATCAGCAAAACATATTTTCATTCACCCTTTCAAGGCCTTTCCTGTAAAAATCCTCAAGTCTTTAAAGGCAAGCACTGTACTGGGAAGATCATTAACACTTTTGTTTGACCAAGTGGAGGAAGCAGGTTCAAAGAAGAAGGCTTCCCACAGAGAGTAAACTACTATCCTATGAACATCTCACCTACTGGAGTCAGAGTTTCTCCTAAGCTATGTTTTATGATTGAGTTTGGTATCTAAGAAGGTGCTATTTTGATTGACATTTGGGGGGAAATTGTTTCTTGTTTGTTGGGATTTTTTCCTTTTCCCCACCCTCCACGTAATGATAGAGTCATGACTGTTCAGAATAGATTCTTTGGTTGTTTTCATGTGGCTGTCTCATAGAGGCTCTCTCCTTAACTTCTCATATTTTTTAAAGATGTTAATTACCTTTAAATCCCTACATCTGTGTCAAATTTTATTGAATCAGTCCAGAAGGATCAAATCCTTTGTGTCTGTGTGGGAAGCTGGATTTGCAAAACACCTGCAGACTCTATTTTTAGGAAACCAGATCCTTTAATAATCTCCCTTTCTAAGTGATAAGAGATGGCCATTCTTTGCTGACAGTGGCCAAGGCAGTATCCTACAGGTGTGGGATCCCTCCTCTACACAAGCATGGTATGAACATGACATAGCTTGATGAGCTATCCAGATACAAAATGAGGGGTGACTTGCAAGTAGGATCATTTTACACAGGAAGGCAGATTTGCTGTCACTCACATTCACTCCCTTTGCCCAGTTGTGGCACCAAAGCTGACATCAAAGGTAGCTCTGTCAGCAATCCCATCACCAGTGATTCCCTGGACTGAATGTTTTCCTTTCCCGTTGGGTAAACTGCTAAGTGACTCAGACTATGCAAGATCCTTCCTTGTCACCTACATGTTGCCTTTGCTCCTCACTCATCTCAAGACCATCCTTGTAAAAAAAAAACCTACAGAGTTTCCAAACAATCAAGGAAAAGTTTTCTCTTCCCATCTTCCCCTGCGCAAATATCTGATTTAGAAATCTAAGAGCAAGGTTGGCCTAGAGACATCTGGCTTTCCTCATGGTGCAGCACCACCTTATGACTGATGGATAGAATTTGACAATACTGTGGAAAACCCAGCAGTTTATTCCTTTTTGTGGAAAACAGAAAAAAAAAAAAAGAAAAAGTGGCAAATGAACAAATAGAAGGAGGAGGTAAACTCCAGGAGGATCACCTCAGGGCTCAGCATTGCAATTCTCTGCTCTTTAAACCTCATCCAGCCCAGAGTGACTTGTTTTGAAGCACTTAAAAATGCAACTGAGCGGAAATTGCTGAACAAAACATGTTGTAATGAACGTGGGAGTTTCACTGGGGTGAGAGACATGTTGCACACTGTTTTGTCTACTGACTAATGCCACAGTCTAAGGGACAGGCATCACATTCAAACAGAGGAGAGCAGGAAAACAGTGGCAACCCCTACTCACCCCAGCTGTGCTCTCTTGGCTCTCTACTGAACACGGTGATCGTAGTCTGGCAGAGCTGTTGTAGAAAATGAGGTCTGGAACACTTAAAAACATTTTTGAGTGAATTCTGTTTACTAAACACCATGGAGACCTTTTATATCAATTTTCAATCCTTTCAATAACTTGTTTTCCAACAGCACTAAATCACCCACCTCTTCTTCAGATCTTAATTAGACCATCAATTAGGTAAATCACATCTGCTTGTCCTTTTTACCACAGTTCCCCGTGTACAGTAGCTCTGGATATTTTAGAGTATACATCCATGTTGGCAAGGCAAGATTGGCACTGCTCCCAATGCTGTTGCCACCCACCCTCTGTTTTCACAAGGGTGCACACAGATGCAGCAGGGTTGAGGATCACTTCTGTTGCAGATGAGTTGTGTCTGAACAAGGGAGTTACTCTTGGCTGAAAACCCGTTAGTATACAGAAGTATAAACAAAATCAGCAATAAACATGATCAGTTTGCATGACTGTGCACTCAGACTAATGATGAAATAGTTGCCTGGGCTCAAGCGGCTGCCAACTGCTGTCACTCTGCATAATCCATGTTGTGTACAACTTTTCTGTGGCATGGAGAAGGAGGAACCGTTTCAAAGAGGATGCAGGTGTTGAGTCACACCTGGCATGTTAGGAGGATGTACCTCCCTCACTCTGCAGGCCACTGTGCTGCTGGCAGATGGAGTGCCAGGAGCTGAACAGCTCCCTGTGGCTCCTTGGTCACACATACTGTGTGCAGGGTGCCAGGGACGTCCCTGCAGGGCAGGCTCTCCATCCCGCCTCCAGCCCTACTGCACCTCTCTCCTGCCATTTCTGTAGGCACCAGCTGTTTATCTCCTTTGTTTGCAATGGGGCTGAGCCCACCCAGGGCTCTCCATCGGTTTCTTAGTCCTGACCAGACTCACATTGTGAGTCTTAAATTCTTGTTGGTGTAGGTGGTTCAAGAAGCCCTGAATCCTCCTATGCCAAGTCACTCTCACTCACCAGATGGCTTTCACTTCAGTACCTCACAAATTCAGGTTTCTTGTCTTACTGGACACAGCTGAAGCAAGAACATTCAAGTGGGTGAAGATTGCAAAATCTGTCTTTGAGATTATAGGTCCTGACTCTTCTCATCTGAGCTCCTCACAGTCCTTGCCACTAAGGAAATATGTGTATAGAGTGAAAACTCCTCTCTCAGGAAGAATTGCACTTATTACACTTCCCACATTTGAAAACTACTCACTAACATAAAAGGCAGTGTATAATTGGTCCTTCACATTTAATTTGCTTGTGGAACATAATAATAGCATGCACATTACCAAAGAAAGCAGATTTTACAAGGACTTCTTTAACAACTTAAAATTGTTGGATGAGACATTAAAATTATACTAGGCCTTTTAAAATCCTAAAAACAAATTTCAATTTTTAGCCTTCAAAAGTTAAAAACGTCTATATTAAGATTGCATCTAAGATCATTTTGTTGCACTATGTGTGCACTTTGAAGATGTTTCAGGTGCTCTGGTGTCATGATATTGCAGTGAAGGAGGGTGCCATTACCTGGAAATCCTTTTTTAAAGAATTTGGGAATCTAATTGAATGTGTTGCAGCAAAGAAATTATTTCATGCCAGTTCAATGAAATGCAAGTTTAGAGAGCTGGATCTATGCTCCTTGCTTTCTGGCCTCCTAGTGCAACTTTCTTAAGGCCAGGCTAGCAGAGATGCAAAGTGCTCACAAAGGTAGAAGTGATGGATTGGAGCCATGAGAGAGTGGGCTATGTGCTAAAAATTGCAGGATCATCTGAAGTATCAGGACCTCATCATCTCCAGTGTTCATCCAAAGGAGCAAGCTTTCACTTACTTGTGACTCAGTTCCTCAGAGGTTAAATTGTGGGGGTGGCAGGAATGCCATATAACTGGCATTTTTAATGCCTGTGGAAGAAGCAGAACTAAGAGCTCTGTGAGAACTGAATATGTGATCAGTATCTAATTTTAATGATGTCTGCTAAAGTAGTTGTAGGAGTGCCTGGCTGTGTGCTGAATGGGGAACACTGAGGAAGGTGATGAGTGGAATCCTCTAGGATGAAAACCATGTGGCTGTGTGCAGAGGGGCATGTCACACCTTCATGGGCAAAACAAACATCCTTGGTGTTTCCCTGGGCAAGATCTACACCCCAAATTCACCTGGCCTTTATTTAGTCAGGGAATATCTAAAGCATTACTAAATTAATCTTTTTGATGTAGAAGAATGTCACATATATGACATAGACCAATCACATCACAATCTTCTGGAAAGCAGCAAGTGTATTTACAGAGATACATTTAATCAGAAATAGTTTGCTCATAGTTCCTTTTGATTTTTTAAAATTAATTTCCATTTTAAAGTATCAGCAAGAAAATGTTCTGACAAGTTTATAGCAATATATGTAATGTATAATTAAATGAGTTAAATGCGACTGAGAAAATAATTTTTGCGCCCATGTACAAAACCAATGCACAAAAGTTGACCTTTTCAGATAAAATAAAGTCTTTTTTCCACTCTGCTCTCCTGACCACAGCTGTGCTCAGGTGAACTCTGGTTTGCAAGGCTGGACCATGAGACCATTTATTCTTCTGGTGAGGACAGCATTCTCTAACTCAGTGGATTGCCACAAAGGTTCATTGCAGCAAAGATCAGTTGAGCCACAAACTCTCCCAAGTTAAGCCTAGATCACTGCCCAGGAGCAGAGGTCTCCTTTCTCCTGATCAGGTCTTCCTTGATACCATTTCACAGTAGTATTTTTAAAGAGGCACAACTAGTTTTAGAAGTTTCCACATACTTCCCACCAGCCTCTTGTCCACATCTGACTGCCTGCTTGCCCTCACTTGTGCTGATTTAATGGGTTGTGAGGGAGCAATGTCGAACAGTCAGGAGAAGGATTCAGGACAGAGACACACATGGCTTGCCTAAGAAATTTTCCACATTTTTTAAACTCAAATTGTTCCTGTGAATCCCAAGATGGGAGAGCTGGCTTCAGCCTAATCAGGATCACAGCCACAGAGATGTTGTTGTCTGTATTGCCATGAAGTAGATTCTGCCATGCTCAGCTGTTAATTGCCTTCTGTGACTGTGAATGTGACAAGGTACTCCAATCTATTTTTAACATTTCATCTAGTGTTAAAAAACTCGACAGTAATAATGGGAAAGATCAGGGCTATGTAGAAAACTCAGAGAAGTACTACAGAGAGGTACTACCCATCTTCTCTTTTGGAACATTCTTCCTTTACTAACTAGCTGTATGCTCAAGTCTTTTTCCTCCCTTGTCCCTGTGCTTTCCAAGTGCTTGAAGTTACAAGTTGCACAAAACCAAAATGTTTCTCCAGCCCAGCTGCTTGAATTCTCCAGAGGTTTCTTTTTTTTCCTGGCCTTTCTCAGCTGCAGGAGGGAAGACTGCCTCTTCTTTAAATTCCCAGATGAGTCATGATAAAAATAGTGTGGCATTTATACTCATACTAATGCACCTGCAGCATCATCTGCCTCCCAGCTATGAGGCTGCAAATTTCTGCACTTACCAGTGCATAAGTTGAAATACTTATAAGTCTCTGCCAGCATAAAGCATGTCTCTAACTGCAAGCTCAGGAGAAACTCTGAAGAGAGACAGAAGAAAGTGTATGTCCTGAACAATCCTGACTGATGGGAAATTCATACATGATACAAGTTATTCAGATTCACATGCTTAGATTTAGATTTTAATCATGTGATTTAAAACTTTTTAGGCCAGTCTCCAACATATTTTTATGCTCATACAATGTTAGTTCTTCAGTAATATGTTAGTTTCAGTTATTCTTTTTTTTGAATTCAACTACTTTGTTCTAGATCACATTTGTCAGTGATCTATAAACTAGTTCTAGTTTAATCTCTAATAAAAGTATTTAATCATAATTTTATAACATTTTAAATTAATTGTCAGTCTACTGTGCCACATGAAGATATTAACCTTACTTGCTTACTTAAAATTATTAAATAAATAATTGCTGGATTTTTTATTTGATTTGATTCTGTCTAGTCAACCCCTCAACACTGTTCTTATTCTTCTCACATCCCCACAGGCTCAGCCTGCTGCTTGTGGTTCTGTTTGATTCTGACAGCTCTGTGAAGGTCTGTCCCTGGGCCTATAAGCAAACTCTGTGGCTTTCAGTACCAACACACAACCTTTGCTTCCACTGCTGCTTCTTGCTAACTTAAAAGGCCTGCTGATCCTGGGACATATTCTGAGGACATTTTCAAAACCACCGTAAAGTTACTTTTGAGCTTCAAACTAAAAATGAAAAAGAGTTTAACAGTTTTGAAAATTCATTTCCTCCTTTATCTTCTGTGTAACCTTATTGCTTGCTTCACATTCAGTCATTGAATCTTGATGCATGCAGCAGAAATGCATGTGGAGACACTCAGCTGGTGGATTAAGTAAGTGTAGATCCTGCTTGGATAAATGGAGACTCAAGGAGGGGAAAAACTCAACCAAAAGCACTTTTGGGGACACTTAAAATGTATGTCACGATCTCACAATTTCCTCCAAGTTAACGAATTGTATTTGAGAACTGTGTTGGTAATTATTGCATTCATACCTCAGAAGTAAGACCCAGGCATTATGGTTGGTTGGAATTCATCTGAATAAATAGCAGTTTGCCACATTCTTAACAAAAACATTATTCATTAGAACTATTACGTATTAGCAGCCCTGAATAACATTTGGCAATTGCTTTGGGTCTGTGTTACTAAAAGGTCCATAAACGCATACAAATCGCTCAGTGCGCTAATATAAAACAGGAGCAGTAATGAAATAGTAGAGTGAGTATTAAGCTCCAGGACTGCAGTTTTATTCTGCAAAATGCTCCTTTTGCAATTTGTAAACATCTTAGAAACTTGGGTGTTTTTAAGCTATTTAATGATTGTTAGTCGTAAGACTTGATTTGTATTTGCTGCCTGTCCCTCTCCATCTGCAAAAGGCATTAGTGGCAAGCTCAGCTGGCCAGATGATTTTCAGGCAGTGCAACAACAAGCCCTAAGTACTTTGGAGGTTTTAGAACACAGATTCCTGCAGGTGGCTATCAAAAAAAAAAAAAAAAAAAAAAAAAAAAAAAAAAAAAAAAAAAAAAACCCTCTGAAGAAAGTGGCCGAATGGGTGCTATGGTTAGTAGTGCTGAATGGTAGGGTAGAAGGAAGTGTATAGGTACAATGGGAGACTTGTCAGGTTCTGTAAAAGAAATCAGATCTAAAAGAAATCAGCATGTGACCTCTCTGCCCCATGCATGGCTCTAGATTCTAAGAAAAGAAGGCACTTCTAATGAGACAGTAAATGACTACTCTTTCAAGAAGAGGAGTAGCCAGTAAGAAGAAAAAGATTCCTTATTCTACACGTACTGTCACAGAAAAGAAAAGGAGGCTCCAACAAAAGAACTTCTGGGATGTCAGTATAGTATCTAGACACTTCTGGACCTTTAGAGAATTTAATTATGAACAGTGCTGTGAGATGATTTTGCTTGCCAAAGAACAGAAAAAGCTGGATACACTTTCTTAAAGATATTGGGGATGCTTACATTCTACATCAGACTACACTGCTTGCTCAAGATCTTTCAGAAAGCCTCTGGATGAAGCAGAAGCTGATTTTTGTTACCTCAACTCTATGGTTTTTGACTCCAATTCGACCTCTTACATATAAAACATAATCTATTAACCAAATAAAGGATCCTTCCTTCATTGAAATCCAAATGATTTCCAAAGCATCTGCCTCCAGTTCTGCCAGCAATCTGGAGGATACATTGCAGATACCTTAAGGGAGAAGTAAAGCTCAAGAGACATGGATTTATATACATTACCCATCACTGTGACAATGTATGGGAAATGTTCCTCCAATGTCTCCAACTTGAAAAGTCAGTATTTTCTATAAAGGTGAGAGGATTAGAGTGCTCCTTCTTGTGCTATCTCTTAAAAAAATGTTTTATAGAAAGGCAAGACAACACCTTGCCTTAAACTGATTTCTAATTCAATGGTATATTTGAGTGAAGAGAAGAACTAAGAGAGGGAACAGGGAAGAAAAACATATCAACATCTGATTGTTTGTCGTATTTTTGGGTGATAATGGTCTGAGGGTATGGACTTGTGTTTGGGAGAATGAAAATGCCAAGAAACAAACCTGAACAGAAAGTGCTTTTCTTCTGGTGTTTGTGTCAGTCTTGCTAATACCTGTTAGGTTGCTTTCAGAGCAACAAGGATTCCCTTGTTCTTGAAAGCAATGCGACACTGGAGCTCTACTCCAGATCAGTTCAGAAGCAGTCAGGCACATGAAAGATGATCTTCATGACAAATGCTTCCTCCTTAGTATTGGAAGTTTTTTGCTCTTACTATCAGGAGGAGAACATTGTAAATGAAATGTTTCTCTGTTTATTGCTGTAATTCCTTTATATGATTCTCTTGTTTGTTTAACAAGATTTGGAGTTTTGGAGATTATTAAACAGAATCCAGAAATTCACATTTCATAACCAACACTTAATTTCTATTAGGTTTAAAAAGGTTTTTTATAAGGTTGGGGCAACAGAAAACACTGAGCCTTAGCATTAGTTCCATAGCAGTATAGTAATCATGAAAAGGACGTGAGCGGGATAGAGTATTATAATTTATTGCCTTTGATCCTCTACTCTGAGCTGAAATTAGCACATTCTTATCAAGGTTTCCAGTGATTAAGTATTTAATTGCTGGGCATAGCATCACCTCTCTATATTTTAGAAATGGGTGTTGCCTAGTTTCATCTGGGATAGAGTTAATTTTCTTCACAGTAGCTGGTATAGTACTGTATATTTGATTTAGGATAAGAACTTACCTCCTGTGTTCCTATTCTGGGTTTCCTGCTCAGTTTTCACAGAAAACCAGTGGCTTCACCTGTAATTTTGCACAGGTATAATTCAGTTCTAATTCACTCAGTATCATTCACTCTTTTACAGTCGGGCCACAGAGTTAGCAAAACAAATTTTAAATACAGCCACGAACAGAATAATGTTGCTGCTCCTTGAAAAGGGAAAAGAAAGAGGAAAACTTCTTGATTAGATGAGACTGCCCTTCACTTTGAGATGCTTTTTGGGCACACAAGGCAAGTGGGTGACTCAGAGCTCAGGTCTCATTCACTATAGTCTTGGGTAAGCAGGCTGGGAAGAGCATAGGTCAGGGCTGCCTCCAACAACAGCTGGCAAAGTCACTGGTTATCTTTTCTTACAGGGGACTAAAAGGCTGCTCTGGGCAGGAGCTCATCCCTCTGAGCCTCTGTGTCCCCTCATTCAGTAAGACAACACAAGGGAAAATGGAACCTCTCACTTCCTCTCCCTGGTGGCTGCAAAAGCATGGTTGGAAAGGGAAGACACTGGGCTAAAAGGGCAGTAAAAAAAAGGCTAAAGGGGCACGTAGTTTTTCTGTCAGGTGAAGATTGATAATTACTGTTCTGGGATCCCTTTTTATGTAAGGAATTAAAAAAAAACTAAAACAAACAAACCAAACCCCATGGAGAAACGATTTTTATGCTAATAGGTATTCTTTCTTTATTATACAACACTGATTGATTTTGGAATTCTTTAAATGAAGTGTGGCCATTTAGAAAATGCTGAGAAATTTGAGGCTCCACTTAAACAGTGCTAGTTACATGCATCCATGTACAGTAAAGTGTCTGTTAGACACTATTCACAGCATATATAACAGATCACCACTGAAGGACTGACAGCCAAGTAGAGACTGTGAACAAACCCATCAAGAGTACTTCTCTCACTGTACCTGGAAGCTGAACAAAGAGCGTTCTGCTCCATGGACTAACATTTGAAAAGACTGGGTTATAAAAACTGTATTTACAGAGTTTCAGGTTAACATGGGGCACCTGAAGAAAAGAATGATCACAGGCTTGCCTGTCTTTTAGCTGTAGGTAAGAGGGCAGTGAAGAGAGGGAACTATTCATGCTTTTAGCTTGAGTATCATTGAATTTAATGAGAAATGTGTGCTAAAACCTCACGCAGCACTTTGAAGATACAGGGGTCACTTTGTCTCCTATTCTATTGGAATGACTGATAAACCAGCCAGGAACTATATATAGTTTCTGAAACAAGTAAAAATTCCAGCAATACATTAATACTCATGTTTGGCCAAAGAAATAAAAATATTAGGGGAAATAATTATGCAAGAATAGGGGAAGTTGTAACTGTCTTCATGACAGCTGAATTGAGCTACTATGGAACAATTTTGAAGATATCTTCATCGATTTGCCAGATGACAGTAAATTTAACAAAATTCAGAGCTGGCCTTTAATTCTTTCTGTTTAATGTGCTTGTTTTAAAATATGCCACTAGCATGCACCTATCTGAAATACCCTTTGATGTTCATTCTGCACATGAGCCAGCAATGTGTGCTCACAGCCCTGTAAAGCCAACTTTACTCTGGGCTACATCTAAAGCAGCGTGGCCAGCAGGTCAAGGAGGTAATTCTGCCCCTCTGCTCTGCTTTGATGGCACTCCACCTGGAATGCTGCACCCAGCTCTGGAGTCCTCAGCAGAGGACAGGGACTTTTTGAAGCAATCCAGAGGGGAGCAATGACCAGAGGGATGGAACACCTCTCCTGAGAGAGGTAGGGGTTGTTCAACCTGAGGAAGAGCAGGCCCCAGGGAGACCTTACTGCTGCCTTTCCATACAAACGTGGGTCTTATAAGAAAGATGGGGACAGACTTTTTATTAGTCTTGTTGAGATGGACAAGGGGTAATGGTTTAAAACTAAGAGGGCAGACTCAGAGCAGATATAAGATGAGAGTGATTCATCTTTTGTGATGGGTGATGAAACACTGTAACAGGTTGCCCAAAGAGGTGATAGATACTCCATCCCTGGGCACATTCAAGGTCAGGCTGCAGGCAGCTCTGAGCAACCTGAACTAGTTGAAAATGTCCGTGTCCCTGCCAACCCAAACTCTTCTATGATTCGACTCACAGCATACATGTAATTACAAAGCTACAGTACAGGTGAACTCAGTCCTTGGCAACAACATAACAATGGTGTGTGACAAATAATAGCAGAACGAAATGTTCTTCCAACAATTAGAGCTTCCCAGTTATCAAAGATTGCCCTTACCTTCTTACCTTCTGCCTTCAGATGCTTCAGATGGCTGTTTAACCAGCTTGGCTCTGCCTGGAAGCTTTCCCAGAGGCCAAGAGACTCAAGATACTCAGTACTTGCCTGTGTAAACAAGAACAGTGTCAGCTGCTTTATTTGGGCTGGTTTTGCCTGGAGGAAGAACCTAAGGCAGAAAAATTGAATGAATTTGCTTCAAAAATAATCTTCAGACCACATTGGTAAAGTGAATGAGGAATTGGAAAGTTTGTTGAGCACTTTTAGCTGATAGAATTTTTTTTTGTTATTTTCTCCAATGAACATTGCTGTCCTTATTATTTTCACCTAGAACAGTCACCCAGACTTGAACTCCTGGTTGGTTGGCACATTTCACTATCCTTCCCACGAAATCAGAAATTTTGATGGCCATCACTCCCTAAGGCTTTCTTAGAATTTGCCTCTCCAGATGAGTTCTTGAGCAAAAGTGAAAATGTCACTGCGGCCATTACAGCCCAGAAGGAGATTTCTAGGGAGTCATTTTTTGTTAGAAAAACTGGTAGAGCTGGAAAAATAGGGCATTTTTGGTGCACCACAGTTGTTCAACTCTGAAGAAAACACATTTGGCCATTTGTGTGTATTGAGTTGGACAATTTTTACAGAATGCTTCTTTGAGTCTTCTCATTAAATACTACCCTGGTTATGCAGAAGTAGCCATCAGTGTCTTAGTCCTCCATTAGTGTTCTTATGAGCCTGTTCCTTACCATAAAAAAGGTGGTGAGGGATTCACATTTATTGTGCCTGAGTGACTTGAATGACATTTTCTCAGTTTAGAAGCATCTCGACTTGCAGACTCAGCTTGGGATCTGAAAGTCAAGCTGTGCATTTTCTGGCTCATACAGCTTTGCCATTAAAGCTTCATTACATCAAATTCTACTCACAATTAAACCTTTGCAAATAAATTTTCCTCTGAGTTTGCAAAGTAATACTTGAGAAGACAGCATTTTGGTCCTGGAAATAAAAAACATTTAATGACTCTTTTGGTGACACATAAGCCAGAATGGAAACCAGCTTTTTTTTCATACCTTTGTCAACACTAAAAAGTGAAAGGAAAAAATGCTGTAAAAATTCATTTTAATACTAAATACATTGGATAAATATACAGACAGGAAATAGTTAATTGAGTGAAAGGATGCAACTTTTTGACAGTCATTTTTCAGAATAAAGACACATTTTAAAAAAGACACAGGTGTGTTGGAATAAAGAATTTTCTTCTATATATGAAGGTGAGTCAAACTGTCTTGGGACTTCATTTGCTTAACTGACAGGCAGAAAATAGGATTCTGGCTACTACTGCAGCTCCTCTAGCTTCATATGGGAGTTGAAATTGAAAATAATAATGAACTGTAATGTTAATCACTCCTTTATTAGAGCAGGGAATGAGGATCAAGGGGCCTTAGTTCTTTATTTGACTCTTTCATTGAAGTCTTAGCTGATGTGAAAAATATTAACTGAAATATCAGTGTGATGATGCCAATCACAAAATGGTACTACATGGCCCTGTTCCACAGTGTTAGGGCCAGGTTAACAGCCCAGCACAGGCAGCAAAACAGACCCATACACAAACAGGGCACCAGCTCTTTACATTATTTCTTACATAAGCACATTGCCAAGATATAAGGCTACCTATAGAAGGTGCAAAATGCCATTTCAAAGTTCCTGGTGTCTGAGAAAAATGTTCAACTGTCCCTGCCAGTCCCAATATTTTTTCCTATGGCATCTCTCTTTCCTCAATAATTTTTTTTCCAAATCTAGTGGAATATCCAGGACAAACTACTACAGGGCCTACTGTGCCTACTATGCAGGACACATCTCCCACATTATGAAGGAGGTTTAGCCTTGTTAGAAATGGAAGGACTTTGTTGTCCTGAGATCCCATATCACTGGGGACAGTGGTGAGCACTAACAGACTGAGGGAAAAAAAATCTTTTTGTATCACTGTTTCCTGAAGCTGCAGAGACAGATGCTGCATATTGTGACTGTTTTCAGAACAAAGCTTTCAGCCAGGCTGGAGTCCTAGCATTATTCATCCCTCTCAAAACTCTTCCAAAGCACTGACAGCTAAGTTAGATGGCCTGTGCCTCTGCACAAGTAGTAGTTGGTCTGTCCTATGTGGCTGCTATGAAGTTGAGTGTGGTAGTGTTACCCACTGCAAATGGGTCATGTATTTTTTCAAACTTGTGCAGTGGTTAGGCTGATCCACCTGATACTAAGATTTACAAAGAAAGGAAAGAAAACAAAAACATTTCAGGGAAACAACATGATTCTTTGTACACTCAGCTCTTATAAGCAATCTTTTTACTCATTCAGACTTTCAAACTGGATGCTAAAATGCTTTCCAGGAATGACCTGAACTGAAACTTTGGAGGATGCTCATGTTTTGAACCTATTTCAAATCTCTTGCAATCATGTCAACCACCTGCCTTGCTTGAGTCTCTATTAACTCAGCTGGACTTTTTTTTCGTAAAGTTGAGGATTTCAATGAAAACCAGATGTGCTGTCTGATCCAAATTTTCCTGGATAAATAAATGCTCACTCTGTTCCGTCCACTTAGTTATAATACACCAAACCATCTCTAATGGAAATGCTTTCACAGGCCATTTAGTAAAAATAAGGTCCCACTTCTCCTCTACTAGAGAGACACTGATCCTCTGTGCTAATGTAGGAAATGGTGGCAAGAATCACTCTACCCTGGCCAGTGTTCTTGTGTGCTGTAGTGAAGTCTTCTTAGAGGAAAAAAGAGCTTAGCAGAGATCATGAAAACCAGGGAAAAGCCTGGAGTTGACTCTGCAGTGTAATGTAGTGTAAACATGAGGAATGTGGGAGGAGATTGTACATGGAAGTGTTGGGAAGGGAGCATGTAGCA
Source organism: Zosterops lateralis (assembly GCF_965231275.1). NCBI lineage: Eukaryota > Metazoa > Chordata > Aves > Passeriformes > Zosteropidae > Zosterops > Zosterops lateralis. Next base: position 130,750,916 of record NC_139762.1, read on the forward strand.
GTGTGGATCAATCATGCAGAAGAGCTGGGCCATATGAGCAAGCAATAACAATAGGAATATTTGGAGACAAAATGTGCTGAAGAGCAGCATTTTCCTGCCTTCTCAGTAGTCCCCCTTTTCCCCCACCCTCAGGCAGGGAAGCCAGATGTCCCCGAAAAACAGTTCATTAAATTGATGTAACAAAAGACAATTAACTCTCAGTAGCAACATTTGGTACTGCTGATGGTTGTGTTCACATCACAGACACCCTGCCCCATGGCAGTGGGGGGATTGCTGAGATCTCTTAAACAACCAGTCAGGTGAAGCAGAAAATGCAGGGTCTCCTGTACAGGGTTCACAAAACCACCCTGGTCTTTTTCTCCTTCAGCTCTCATAGTCACCTCTAGCAAAAAGGTGACAATGTGCTGCTTCTGGTTAGGATACAGGAATCAGGAATCTAACAAAACAGTACTGTGGTAACTGGGACCTGTCTCTCTAGTCTTTGATTAACAGACAATGTTTGCAATGGCTTCATTCAGCACTTAACTAAAATTATTTGTATATGAATAAATAATGCTCATTATTTTAGAGAGAATATGACAGTCCTTTGTTCAGGGAAGAAATAAGTATTCCAGCTCCTCTCTGCTAAAGAGAGACTGGCTTTTATGGCTATCCCTAAGATCAGTGCTCTTTACCATGAGACAGATCTGACCATGACATTTTTTTTAGCAGACCTGTGAAAATATTTTTATTCCCTTCGACTTCCAATATAAACAGATTCTGCTTAACCATGTTTATTCTGCCTTATACTAAGCAGAACTGAGAATCTTAGAAGATGACAGGAGGCTCTTCCTGGCATTAAATTAAAATTACTTTATATATATTTAAAAAAATGTATGCCTTTTGCTATATTCCAATTGTAGATGGCTGTAATCCACTTGCTCTTGCTTGCAGCTTTTTATTTTCAATATATAAAAAGGTTATTAAGAAATTTTGTAGATAAACACAGACCATTTCCAGGAGTGCCCAGAAAAGCTCCAAGAAGAGGGAATTGGCTGAGCTCTGTGAGTGGTGGGCAGCAAGTCTGTCTTTAAATGCAGGGCTCTGCTGGCCATGTGTGCCCTGTCATGGAGAGGCAGAGGCTGCCTGGGCAGTTTTGTTGTGCTCTGAGCTCACAGGAGCTGGTGATGGAGCTACCTCTTGTGAGGCAGCATTTTTATCCCACAATTCTCACTGACTTTATGGCATGAGTCAGGAAGATAAGTTGGAGCTGGAACCTGCTCTCCGTGGAGGCAAAATACTCCCAGTCAGCTTCAGTGGGAACGGGCTGGCTGAACCTAAAGATATTGAGATTATTTCTTGTATTCTTTTGAGCAATTCTTCTCATCAGTCTTTTTCCAAATTTTTGTTTTAAAGCCATGCATGAACCTGATCTGTATCAAAGCCTGTGATGGTTGGGATGTGTTTTATCCAAGGAAGAAAGAATGGGATGATGGTTACCTTGTCATACATGATTGTGAGTGATAGGCAACACCCAAGCTGCCTGTGATGTGTTGCAGGAGAATTTTACAGAAGAACATTTTGGCAAAAACAAGGAGGGAGAGCAAGGGAAAAATAATCCATAATGTATGTAATCTCTCAGAAAGTAAGTTTTGGAGGCCCTTACAAGAGTTAGGAAGGGAGAATAAAGCAGGAAACAGCTTAACACAGTTATAGCCATCCTTGGAGGGAGCTCTTCCTCTCTAACCCCTAATATCATCTTTGTCCCTTGGCTCCAGTGGGACACAGTAAAGCTCAGGGACCAGCAGGGATTGAGTGCACAGGCTCTGTGCACTGGAAACCCTGACAACCTCTCCTCATGGGCAATCTGAGCATCCATTCTCCTCCCCTGTCCTCACTCAGAGCAGCTCCATTAAAACAGGCATTTGCAAAATGCTGCCTGCTGAAAGCATGAGAATTGATCTCTGCACGATATGCCTTAAGGCCAGTAAAAATTAGTTTTCCCATTCTGCAAAGAAGGAAATGAAATGAAAATGGTTAAGTGACTTGCTCAAGATTGAAGAGGGAGCCTTTACTGGAGCTTAGAATGAACAATGAAAATCATCCAGTTAATTTCTTAGGATGGATCCTTTCTAAAAGAGCCACATTTCTCATGAGAGCCTCCCGTCTGCACAGAGGACAATCACAGCTTTTGTCAAAGAGGCAGAAGTGTTTGATGACATTTCTCTTAGTCATGAGGTCTCAAACCTTTTCAGGCTCTCTGAAAAATATCTGGATTTGACTTAAAAACAAGGGGAGCTCTACCTCTCACAGAACACAAAATCCAGCTCCAGACATCCCCAGAGAGGCCATGAACTAAATATGGTCAGGGGAAACTATGAAAGGTTTTCAATCTAAGGCTTTTCTTCTACCAGATCCCAAAATGCTGGTTCAAGGTTGATAAATTGAAGATTAGAACATATATAGAGTTTTCAACAAATTATTCCATCATGGCGTATTGAAGGATTTTTAAAATGAGAATTAAATGCATTTTTAGAAAATATGTAATGTCTTAGAGCCACTCTGGAGCTGGAACAAAACATGTTTTCTTTATTTAAAATGTAATTTTTATGGATGCATTAGACTTAGAGCCAGAGAAAACATTTTTAACTGCTGAGGTTTTACAGCCACTCTAGGGTTAGGAAAGAAAGCTGAAAAAATATTCTGCCTGGCAGATTTTTTAATGCTTCATTTAAAAGTAAAATAAAAAATATTGCAACTTTTCCACCTGTACCATAGTTCATCCAAGTGAAAGGGACACCTTTCATTTCACCCCTCACTGCTGCAATGAGCCCAAATTTAAGATAACTTGTCTTGTGTGGAAAGATGCCAACTCTGGGCTGAGAACAACAGCAAAGGCACTGGGGCCAGCCCTTGGTTCATAACAAGATGAGTCTCTTTGTTCAACTGCAAGGCTCAGTTTCTTGTGCATAACATACAGTGAAAATGTTCCTTCCATCTGATTCGTTTGGGTGTGTTGGGAAGTAATTTGGGCTGTCACGATGTCTCTATATAATGCTTTTTGCAGGGAAACCTCCAGAGATACCTGCCTTTTGACATAATTCAAGGCAGTTGTTGCCAGCCTGAAAATCTACTTCTGAAGTTTAAAATGTTTTTATTTGCTTAATGAAGTAAGTTAAAGAGCAAAATATCCTGAGTTGTTAAAAACAAACAGTTCCCCTCTTTAAATGTTACTCCCAGGAGAGGACCTAAAGAAATCAAATAGGATCTCCAAAGCTTCAACATGTTAGGAAAGCCCAGGGCATGCTACATGCATGGCAAAGAGACAGACATGTGCCAGACTTGTCCATAACTTAGTGTCTGGTGAGTCAGAGCTAAAAGAGGCTTTCTCTCCACATGTCTAGGCACATTTTTACATGTTGAAATTCTTGCATGTGGAACCTGAAGATCCATTGGTGAGAGCAGATCCTACAGATGAACATATCCTATATGAAAAGCCAGAGGAACAGACAATTTTTTTGTTTGTGTGCAGAAATAGATTAATCTCTTCAGGTGAGTAATTTTGCGTTGTTCTCCCTTGTTCACATGAGGACTTGTGCTGAAGTGTTTTAATACCACACACACGGTAAGTCAGAAGTTGGGCATCTTCTTCTGCACTTTGCTCAGTTATAGGGAGGCTGAGATTTTATTTGTGCATAGAGCATTTACATACATTTCTTCTGAAATGTGCAAGTTCTTGAACTGGGTGGATTTGTCTGTAGCACATGGCAAAAGACCATTCTCACAGTGTGACTGTGCAGCCTACAGAAGCACAGAATAGTTCTGAAATGGAGCAGGAAAGGCCATTTTATTCACTCCCTTGCTTCATGGGAAGATCAATGTTATCAAATTAACACTTCATCTGACACTTTCTGAAAACAAACAAAAAAAAAGCTGTGCGTAAGGATGATAATTTTTTTTTCTCTTTCAACTGTAGAACTGACTTCTGAGAGGTAGTACAGTCCATCATCCCTCAGGATCTGAGGTCCATAGCAAGACATCAGGTAGTCCTTTCACCTTTCCATGTTTCCATCTTGCACTTTCCACACTGTGGACAGTCTTATCCAAGGTAATATGTAGATTACTCTTACAATAAGTAATGAAGACTCCTTTAATCTTATCTTCGGTTTTTACTTTGGACTTATAGAATGTGTTTTGAATGTGTCCATAGTACAGCCTTTGGTAAAGTACCTGGAGCTTTCATGGCATTATGAGGTGCCAGAGAATTTGGGGGTGCTTCATGCTTTAGGAGACAACAAAAATTGCCAAACAAGTGCTCATTGGGAACCCTCGGAGTGCCCATGATTAAGGGTCCAGATAGACCAGGAAAAGGAAGGAAGCAGCTACACATATGGTTTGGGGAAGATGGGTAATTTGAGGCAAAAGAGAGAGAGATGAAGGTGAGGTCCAGAAGGTCATTGAAGGACAGAAAAGAATGGAATATAGAAAGTCAGGCCACTGGAAAAGTTTACTGAGAAACTGAAGACAACCAGAGGAGCCAAAAGTGTATGCTTTTTTAAGCAGAATTTTCAGAGAATGGTGAGGAGAAGATGAGGTTCATCATGGAAGAACCACGGAAGATGTAAGACCCATGGATTTCACTTACAACGTGACTGAAGGCCTGCTGCAAAAGCTGGACCTAGAGGAGATGGCAGCCTGCATCATGGAGGTGCTGTGGGACATCTTTAGGGAAAATAAAATGAAAATAAAGGGAAAAAATATAGGGAAAAAAGCAGTGAAACAGAGATTTAAAATCAGCAGCAGTGAAGGGACAAGGCAGTTTACTTTTGGAGTTACATATGAATGCTGTCTCCTTTGCAGTAAGTGCCAGAACTTCTCAGCTTTTCTTCATGGTTCTCACACCTATTCTGTTCATGAGACAACGCTTTAATATCACCAGATGTAACCCAGATGGTACATATTAATTTATATATGGATGCTGGAAAATACATATATACTTTTGCATTTGAAGTCTTTTTAGTATGATTTTTATGTTCATTTAAAAATTGTTCATTTTGATTTGAGTCATAAGGCAGCTAAAATACAGCTCCCAGGTGAGTGAAAATTTATCTATTCCACCCTGAATGATTCCAGGTTTGTGTGAGACTATTTTCAAAGGTGTGTGATCATTTCATTTCAGAAATGATTTTCACTGGCTCAACAGCAATGTGTTACTGTCAAACGTCCATTATTATGCTGAATGGAAATGTTGGGGAGATAAATTTAGAACATCTTTCATCTCATTTTCAATATTAACAACTGTTCCATATATTTGCCAGCAGAGACCCAATTGTGTGACAAAGTAGAACGCCTTAATTTAAACATGTAATTATTTTTCTGAGTGTTGTGGTTTGAAAACAAAACGAGTGAGAGGCTCCAAGTCAGAGATATAATTTAATGAGAAGAAAGGTAAAAAGGTAAAAATAAAATAAAATAAATGCAATAACACAAAGAATCACTGACAGGGTCAGAATACAACCTGAGCAGGATGGTGGAAGCAGTCCAGGTGAAGTGCTCTTCCTGAAGCAGTGATCCTGTAGAGAGGTCTGGGAGCTCTGGTCCTCTGGGAATCCAGTGGGTAAGTGCCCACTGCACTGTCCCAAATCCCAGCTTATATCCAGGTGAGAATGCTTGGCTCCTCCCCCTTGGCAGAGCACCTCACAATACCATGAGAAGTGTGAAATGTGTCCTTGATGGCCCATTAACAGAGATAACCCCTGGAGGGAGTTACCTGTGACTCATGGGCCATTAGCAGGAGACACCCCAGAAGTCATTAGCAGAAAAACACCCCAAAGGCGTTAATGGGCCATTAGCAGAAAAGGCAGGGGGCTTGGGAAAACACTAGCCCACCTGGTTTCAACAGTTCATGAAGATGGTGATAGAATAAATACTTTGTGTACATCCTACACTGCAACCCAGGACACTGAGTCAAACTTGATTTAATAAGTAATGATAATTGGAGTTGGACTTGATCTTTAGATAATCAAGCAATGGAGCTTGCTTATCTGAGAGAGCAGGAAGAAGTGGTGGTGGCATTTGTCATAATAATCTATGCAACATCAGCACCAGCATTTCCCCAGTGTTTGGAGCCACTGAAAAAAGGTGATGAAAACAGAAGAAAATATACAACTACAGGTAGAATATTACAACAGTATTAAAGAACCAACTGTTCTTCTTTATTGGTAGCTCCCAGTTCCTTCCTGTCCTCCACTCCATTTCTTATTCTCTGTTTCTATCCCAAAGTGTACGCCATTTCTGCAATTGTATTTTCTAAGCTCAAAACTGGACTCCTAAGTGCTATGTTTCTGCCAGAGATGGACCTTTGGCCTCGGAGAACAACAAGGAAAAAGTAAGCACTTAAAAATATCAATAAATAAATACGTTTGTTTTTAAAGCACTAACCCACAGAGTAGTCTGCTATTATTTCTGTTGTATTAAAGTGGTCATACAGAAATGAACATAAACCCAAAACATTAATTTTGTACCCTTAAAAATAACTGGAAAAGAAATCTTCGGGCCATTATTTTCAATCATTGCCACAAATATGCATTATTCCACTAGACTAGTGAAAATCCTTCCCTGCAAAGACCACCACAAAACAGAGTGAGGCTGGTGCAAGGGTGTAAGGTAGGCTTCAGTGTGAGTATCTGAAATGCTCCTGTATTGGTTTTGCATGGGTTTTGGTGGTGAGGGGGCCACAGGGATGGCTCCTGTGAGAAGCTGCTGGAAGCTTCCACCAAGTCCAGCAGAGCCAATCCCTGATGGCTCAGAAGATGGACATGCTGCTGGCCAAAACTGGGCCAATGAGAGAGGCTGGTAACACCTCTATGATGACATATTTAAGAAGAAAATCAAAACAAAGTCACTGGGTTTTTGCTCCTAATCAGAGAAGAGAAGGAGGTGAGAATGTGTGAGGGAAACAATAAGGCAACACCAAGGTCTGTGGAGAAAGGAGGGGCAGGAGGTGCTCCAGGCACTGGGGCTGAGATTCCTCTGGTGGCTGTGGTGAGACCATGGAGAGGCAGCTGTGCCCCTGCATCCCATGGGGAAGGCAGAGATCCACCTACAGCCCACGGGGATCCACAGGGGGTGCAGAGATCCACCCACAATGATAAAAATGAAATTTAAAGTGTTTATCCTATAATGTAACAGTGAAAAGCCACCTCAGTGGCACCTTTCCTCCCAGACCACCTTAAAAGAACCCGTTCCATTCAAAGACGCCCAGCACCGCGCCCCCCAACCCCAGGTCGGAGACGGGGCGAGGGAGCCGCAGCGGAGCCGCCGGCTCTGCCATTGACGGAGGGAAAAGAAAGAGCCGGCCGCCTGCCCCCCCCGGTTCGCCGTGGAGAAGCCGCTCCCCAGCCCCCAGCCGTTCCCCGTGCCGGAGCCGAAAAGAGCCCCGGCCGCCCCAGCCCCGTCCGCGGCCGGGAGCTGGCGGGGGAAAACCCAAAGCCTGTGAAGCCTCCCGCCCCGTCCGCCCGCAGCCGCGGAGCAGCCCCTCCCCAGCCCCCAGCCGTTCCCCGTGCCGGAGCTGAAAAGAAAAGCCCCGTCCGCCCGCAGCTGCCCCGTTTCAAAAGAAAGAAGCTCACGCCTGCCACGTTCCACCTCCCACCGCACAAGCCCCGGCCCAAACCCCCACAAACGGTGCCACCGCTGTGAAGCAGCATGAGACCCCGAGACGCCATTGCTGCGGCAGGACTACCACGCGGCCGCAAAAGCTCCAACCGCCCGCCCCGGCTGATCCCGCATGCAAATTAAGGACTCCAAGAGCGTCTCGGGATGAAGTTTAACACCAAAAAACCCTTATCAAATAAAAACCAAGTAAAATTAAAACAGATAAGAACTAATGCTCAGCCGTGTAGACCCTAAAGAATCAGAAGAGCTAATTTCTCTGGTTTTGCTTACTAGCCGTAAGTTAAAAAGACCAAACCAGAGATGAGACCACAGGAGAAAACAAAGAACTGTCAGGACTCTGGGTTTGCTCCCAGCGAGGGTCAGTCCTCCAGCTCTGTTGAATTGCCTGCAGCAGAGCTGATAAGGCCCTCCTCCTCCACGGCGACCACGGGCAGCCAAAAACCCCTCAGGCAAATATTGAAAGAGCTGATCAATAAAGGCGTTTATGGAGATTAATATTTTCTCCGCCCATTTTTATTCATAACACACAACCCATGGGGATCCACAGGGGGTGCAGAGTTCTACCCACAGTCTGTGTGGGAGGTGCCTCCCCCAGGTGGATGCCTGGAGGAAGCTGTGATCCAGTGGGAGACCTGGTGGTGAGAGGGCCCTGCTTCCAGGCTGGAGCAGCCTGTCCTTGGAGAACTGCACCCTGTGGGAAGAGACACACGCTGCAGCAGTTTTGGGAGGACTGTGTGCCCGTGGGAGGGACTCACATTGCAGCAGGAGTGGTTTGGCTGCTGCTTGTGAGATTGGACCCACACTGGAGGAGTTCATGGACAGCTCTCTCCTGTGGGAGGGACTCCACGGTCTCACAGAGGAAGGAGGGATTCCTCTTCCAGAGCAGTGGAAGAAAGTCTTGGAGATGAACTGACCAAAACCTGCACACCCTGTCTCCCTGCACTGTCAGTGGGAAGGAGGGAGGGGCTGGGGGGAAGAAGATGTTTTAAGGGCTTAATTTATTTCTCATTATCTTTCTCTGACTCTGCTACTAATAAATTCACTTTTCAACCTTAAGTTGAGCCTGTTTTGCCCTTGAAGTACTTCTCCCAGTCCTTATCTCAACTCATAAAGCGTTTGTTAATTTTTTTCTCTCCTCTACCCAGCTGTGACAGGGGAGGGTGAGCAAGCAACTCTCATGGGTGCCTGGCATTGAGTCAGTGTCAAACCATGATAGCTCCTCATGGGAGCCTGCTCCCGACTGCTTCTCTCCCAAAGTTCCTCAAACCTCAGACCTACTCCTCTCCTTCCCTTCAGCCCATTCAAAGTGTTTTCACTCCTACAAGTTCCTCTCCCATAAGCATTCTATGCTTACCAAAGGTGGTTAGTTCTCCTTCCACATCCACTAGGTGTGAATTTCCACTCTTATTTAATGCAAATCCAGACAAAATGAAAATTATTCAAAAAACATTAAGCTGTGCAAATGGTTAGCATGATTATATTAAAATAAACAATAAAATGACAAATCATTCTTGCTACTTCAGAATAGAAAATGCCATTAGCTCTACATCCTGGGTAGAAACTTCTGCTACAGGCATACTGTTCTTTCATTACCTGGTGCAAAGATATTATACACCTTGAACAATTTGCCTTTCGGTGCTGTCAGAGAACAGCCACTAGGATTAGATGAGTTGTTGGTCTGACAAGATAGGACAATGCCTTTACTCCATCCCATGGGCCCCATAAGTAACCTCCTGATGAAAATATATTTAGCTACTTCTTGTAAGTCACTGCTACTTCCAGTTGTTATTTTCCAAGTTCTTTCTGATTTCTGGAATTTGGTATTTACAACGTTCTTTTAGTAATGCCAAACTCCAGCAGAGTATTTTAGGTATATTCATAAGATACAGCCATATCTAGAGAAAGTACCAAGGGACTTGCCAGCAGCAGACAATTAATGACTATTAGGAGGACTGTAAGGTATCCTGCAGTAGCAATGGCACACATTTTCCAGCAATCACTGCCCAGTGCTTTGGAAACAATCTCTCTCCTGTTATGCTGCTGCCTGTTAAATATCTTGGCATTTATCTCACAGCAGAGACCATTCGCCTGTGCCAGGGTTCTGTTCCATTGACAATGCCTCTTAATTGCCTTGTTGTTTAAATAAACAAGACAAGATAATTAAGCGATAATGACAAAGAAATAGGATGTTAGTGATAATGGGTGGTAGATCCCTCTTCCACTCTAACTTCACTCTAGAGCAGCCCAAACTCTCTGCCTGTATTAAATCTCACAGCGACCTTCTGAGTTTTGAAAGAGCCCTTTTATCCTTGCTGTTTGAATAACTCAATAAAAGTTAAAAAGTCTGGAGAAAGAATTCAAGACTAGGAAAATGAGAGAGTTAGGTGATGTAAAGGTTTTGGAAAAGTAGGATGTACCTGTGGCACAAAGAAAAGCAATTCTGCGTGGGGAATGACCAGCAGAAGGAGCTGCCTGTTTGCTGCTCCAGTGTTCCTGGCAGTCCAGAAGGGGCTGGCCCTGGTTGTTCTGTTTCTGCTCCTGACCTGCAGTGTCCCTTGGAGCTGGGCAGCAGGAATGCTTCCCTGCTGATACCAGCGACCTGGGCTGCTGTTGCACACACTCTTTCTCAGTGTCTCTGCTCACACTTCACCTTGCTATTCTCCCATACTGGGGCACAATCAGTAGGGCTGACTTTGAACTACCCTTTAGGCAAAGATTAACCAAAGCAGGATTATCAGCTATTTGGCTCTAGGAACAAAGCAATTTTAAAGTTTATTCATACACTTGGAATATTAATGAAATAGACTGGTGGTCTTTTCCATTCATTACTTTATTTCCTCAATGGAGGATAATAGATGAAGATACAAATCCCAAAAGTTTTGATATCGAAAATCCTGGAAGTTTTTTTTTTGTGTCTGGGATTATTTTTTCTGACTCAGCCTACTGAGAAGACAGGAAGACTATAGACTTATGGAGCTCATTGCTTTTTTGAGATTTTTGGTTTATTTTGGTATTCATTGGTGTGTACAGCTGACAGAGACCAGTTCTGCATATGATGATGCCATTGTACATTTTGAGGTATCAGAACAATCTGTTCTGGCAGAAACACATAACTGAGCAAAGAGTGGTAGTGAAAAGAAAGAGAAGTTCCTTTGAACTTCTTTGAAGTTCCTGTTCTCTCTCCTGGCTTCCAGCTTGGCTGTACACTTTGCTTCAAAGACTAAAATAGTATCATACCAGATTTGCTTCCAATTTTCTCAGTTCAAACATCTTTCCTGCTGGTTATTGATATTGATCTGACAAGCTCCAGGAGAGGTTTTCAGGGCATTCTTAAAGCACTTGTGTTGGCCTCAAGCTGTTCAGGCTATTTGAATGTTAAAAACCACCACCTAGACCAAGGGCCTGCTTTTGTGTTTATCCTAGAACGGATTACACCTTACCAAGAAAGTTTTTAAACTGGGGTTAAAAAGTGAATTTTTGAGACAGAAGTGCAATGTTTGATCCACAGTCATGCCTATGCCATGAGCCAGGAGCTGTGATGGACTTGAGGGACTGGCTATGTGGTCTTGTCTGTTACTCAGATATTGAAAACAAGACAGGTATGTAGAGAAATCTTGCTGCCTGCTGGTTTCTTCAGCTATTGATTAATGCTTTAAAGTCAATCAAAGGAGGAGTAAATTTTGGAAATTAAGGAAATATGAGAAAGATTGCCTCTGCTTTAGCAGTAGATCTACCCAAACACAAACCCTCATTGACACTTTCCAGCCTGCTTCTGCCAACTGGCAGGGGTTTGTGTCAGACTGGCCTGGAGCAGGTTGAAGAATGAGTGCTAGCTTCAAAACAGTTTTACTAGGACTGAAGTACTTACATGATGCCACAGAGACCTTAGGAGATTCTGTAGTTATTTTAGTATTTGGCTTTGATTTTCTTGTTAGCCATTATCTTCGGGGTTACAGGTCAGATATCTGGGTTGATGAATAGGCAGCTTTTATAAGGGCTGGGCTTGTGTTAGAGAGGCAAATTATACTGCAGCTCAGGAAAAAAAATGAACTGTGGAATATTTCCATACAGCAGACTAGGAAGCTGGTTTATTGACATTGAGGAATAGGACCTAATCAGAACCAAACCTGAAACCTGGAACCTTAAGATCCTAGGGACAAATGCTGCACATTTAGCTTGCTCTTTAAAGGATAATGATTAGAATACCTTTTCAGGTCCTTTGATCACACAAAATGAGGATACATGGTACATGTATCACTGATACACATATGACAGATATGTGTTTGTGTGAGCTGGAAATAAAAGGCAAAGAGCTTGTGAAAAAAAGATATTACAGCACATTACCATGCTGTCCACACTGGCATTATTTTGTGAAGAAGGCCCTGATAGACAAATGCCTGCTTCTGTGATTTTTTGGCAATAGGAATTGTATTTTTGTCATTTCATATTCATATATTTGATTCTGACTTGGATTTTGAACTTACTCACAGGCAAAGATATGGGTTCATTTTATTCATGGGAATGGGAACTTTCTATGTTCTTATCCCCCAAGAAATCTCCTGAAATAATAGAGTCATTGGGTTTTAAAAGAAACATTGAGCATTTCATGAGCTAAATATGCCACTATTAGAAAGAAACAAAGAAAAGACAAATAAAATGGAAGCTTATTTGCATCTGATTTACATTATCCTGTGAGCATTGATTTCATTTTTATTTCATTCCTCTTAATACTATTCAGATTGAAGACTGCAACCTTGCTGCAAATTTACAGCTGAGTTTCATTGTTCATTTAATCATCTCAGGTGTTACTGAAATAGGGAACGCTGGTGCTTGAAAGATTTCCCCTGAGGTTTATGGGAGCTGCCTGTATCCTGAGGCTGGAGGAGGGGGTCTGCAGATATGTTCTGGCAGTTGCTGCTCTGAATTTTGATGATTGTCTGTTGAAAAATTGCATGGGCCATCCTGTGTCAAGACAATCATTGCTGTCTCCTCCTTTTAGTCAGTAATTTGTCTCTTCAAGCTTACTACTTAGGTTATGCCTTTTTCTCTTCCATCCCTAACCCCTTGCTTCAGCTTAAATATTTGCAATAACTCACATTTCTCTCTCCCTCGTTCCTCTTGCCGGCAGGAACAAACACAGTGTCAACACTGTGCAGATGTGTTTTAACCCAGCAGAATATTTCGGTGAGTTTGATGGTGAGTTATGAAATCTTTGTGGTTAGCTCACAACACAAGAGGATTCTTTGATAAACACAAGTAATTGGAGTTTACCATGAAGGTATCTTTGTCAGGGAATGTTTTTCTTTCTGTTTCCTGCAGCTTTGCTTTCCCTGGTTCAGAGAGTCAAAAAGTTAACAGCCTTTGGCAATGGGCAGTACTATCTACGATTTGAAATACTCTTTTAAGTAATATTTTATATTGTTTACCTAAAGTCTACTGTGTCTGCAAGCAAATCCTCCTACAAAGTTATTTACCATTGAATATTTGCTGAAAGCAAACACAAAAGCATAATCAGGTTCTAAGTAATTATGTTTAAAATTTTAAACAACTAAGAGTTAAAAATATTTTTGAATCTTTGTTTAGCTGTAGTCTGTTTCTATTAACATAGGCTTACAAGAATCTTGTGGCTGAGATCTCTGATGTTTCCTTCTGAATTTTTCAAATTAAGATTTGTTCCTGATTTTTGGAGAGGCGAAATTGCGATGGCATTGTAATGAACAAATGAATGAATACATAAAAATCTAAAAATTTCCCCTTGGGCAACAAATTTGCTCATATTAATGCTGGAAGAGAGGGTTAAGTGCTATGTGACAGAAACTGCATTAGCTGTTGCAAAAGGAGCTACTCATTTTGATCAACAGCAAAACGTTTGCCTTCGAATCTCCAGTCCCAGTTGGAGCAGCAACCTTTCCCCTATAATTAATTTTCGTGTGCTGTAGTCCATTAGAGAAGAGAGTGACAGCCTCTGGACACAGATTACTGTCTTAGGTATGGCCCAAAGGAACATTATGGTCTTAATTAAAGGTGGCTCAATATGTCAGCCATTGCAATAGTTTGAGCATTTTTAATATTGTGTCAGTATCTAACCACCTTAAAAGAATTCTGGTAGCAAGAAAACTAAGTAATTTAAAGGCAGCTCATGTTCTCTCTAAGTTTTGCAGGACTGCTATTGGGAATACTTGATAATTTATGAAGGCTTACACCACCAAATTAATTACATTTTCCTGATGCCACATGTCTTTTTCATACAAGCTAGCTCTGAATTATAAGTAACAATATTGTCCTTGTTCATTCCTTCAGTACAGGAGACAGCTTACTAATAATGCTAGTAGAATTCAGTTGCTGTATTTTAGAAGTGTCATTTATTAAACACTGCTACATTTAAGGTGGTATATGCTCCTCTAATACTGACCCTGATTTCTGCTGTGTGTATTACTGCACCTCAATTTTGAGCCATTGGCACGGGTTTCATTAGGGAGCATTTTTTACAGCTTAGAAAAAAGTAAGTTCTGAGGAAATGACCAATGCAGAGACTTGCTGTGATATGCAGGAGGTACAATGCCATGCATTCTACTGTTTTTTGTGGGAATGAGGTTATGCTGCAAACCATTGTTCTGACAAACAAAACAACCTTGGTGTCCTTACAACAGGCAACTCATTATCAGTGGGTTTCTTCTGAGGTCCTGCAATCTTGAATGGTGCTTGGGTTTTGCATGGCAGATACTTCTTAGAAAGCCTGACAAACTCTACTGATGTGATTGGGTTAGAAAAAAGGAATGTTTTCAATTTTTTTTAATTAAAATATAATCAATTTGAATAGATAGTACATGAATATAGCTAACCCCTGAACTTCAATTAGCAAGGAGGGAAGTAAATGGACCTTCTATTTAATTTAATAAGATTTTAGAATATTGAAACTTTCTTTTGTGCCTGTTCCATTTTTTTTCTGATTTGTATCAAGATGATAGAAGAGCATCTAGGGCTGCTTTTGGAATAATTTCAAGTCATTGATTTGTACAATGAAACTATTTTTTCCATGATTTCCTCTTACTTGAAATAAGAATTATATTTGAGATGAAATTCCAAGAGGAGAATTTTTCACAGGAAATCTCACTTTTCTGCAATTCCTTTAAATACTGAAGTTTGATCTGTGAAAAAAGCGTGCTGTTGTGAAATTTCATCAGACTGTAAGTGGGACTGGGGTGAAAAGACTCTCTTTGACCTCAGTTACAGTAAAGTGCAAATGAGAAAAACCCAAAAGGTACTGTGAAAGCAGTATGTATAGATGTGCCCTATTTGGAACATGGAAGAGGATCTTGCATCCTTTTCCTAGGAAGGAGTGAAAATGTTATTGGACAATGACACTACAGTATCAGTGCAGCAGGTATGACTTTGGAGCTCAGAATTGTCCAGCACTTAGGCTTAACACCTTTTCCAGTAAAGTCTTCTGTTCCAGTATTTTCCTTTCTGATTATGGAGCACTGTGGAGCCACACTTCACTTTTCAGCAGTATCAGTCACACGCGTCTTAAAGGTCAACTTCCAAACATTACTGATTCTGCAGAGAAACCCTTACTGAACTAACAGTGAATTATGTTTTCTGCTGCATTTAGTCTTCAGCTCTGAATAATGTTTGGTCATCTTCACATTATGTTAAGCACAATGGATGTTGAAGGCCTTCCAGGTAGTGACATCTGGTTGTGCTACTTTACAGTACAAAAATTGCCTCAAGGAACTAAGCCTCAAGTACTTCAGCATCTGTTTCAGGTTGTTTCAAGAGATGATATACTCCTTGTAAGCTTGCCCATGAAGAATTCTTACATGAGCTTTGATAGCAGAACCATTTTTTTGCTTTTTTTGCAGCATCCAGTTAGAAGTTTACTTTGATAATATTTTTTTTTTTTATTTTTGTGCTCTGAAATTTAAATTGATTTGAAAGTGGCTGGTGAAAACATGTTAATTGAGCATCAGAAATATTATAAATACTAGCAAGGACAAAGGTATATTAAATAGCCCTTCACACAGTCAGGACTTTTTAACTGGAATGGTACTGATCATGTTTTGTCTCTATATCTGCTCAAAAGTAGAGGAAATACAGGTCTTTGTCAGCCCATTTAGAAGCTCGTCACCTATTCTCACCCTCTGTCCTCTGATAGCACTAACATCCTTTAATTTCTCTTTACTCAGAGTAAAATTCTCCATACCAGTTGCACAGCAGGCAGTAGGTCAAACCTTCTCACAAGACATTTGGATTTCTGACCTGCAGTGGTCCGATGTGTCTCGGGACCCCTGTCCATGTTTCCTGGCCAGCCCTGGCACCAGAGCTGCAGTAAAGGTTCTGTGTGCTGAGATATTTCCTGATCCTATGGGTTCTTGCCTTTGGCAGAAGTGTGAACAATGGTGAAGGAATAAAAGGAGGGACTCTGGTCGGTGACTTCAGCTGGTTTTTATTAAGTCCACAGGGGACCTCTTCACACCAGGGGGTCAGCCCTCCTCCAAAGCCGGGTTTCCTCTCTGTACAGCACCTTAAGTATGGGGGTGGGAGAAAGGGAAGGGGACAGCTTGGGACCAATCCAAAAGATTTCCATGTATTACTTGTCCAGGTGAAACTGCTGAATGAAAGGGATGTCTTCTGTGAAAAAACAAAGACATGAAAGAGGTGTGTGCAGGGTCACCTTAAACTCATAATAATTATTGTTGTTATAGTGAGTTACTCAATTGCCTGTTGGCTGCAATGAAAGAGGAGCTTAGAACTGTTCCAAGAAGTAGCACTGATATGTCCATACCAACCATGAAGGAATCAGGAGGGATGCATAAGGGGAGTCAAATCTTTTCCTGGAACTAATATGAAGTTGCTTTGAGCACACATACACACATGCACAGTAGTGCACAATCTTTATGTATTACATTCTCACCAATGCGTACTTCTAAATGTTATGAGAGACAGATCTAGAATTATATGATTTATCTGGAAGCAAAATGAATTTGATGTGTTAAGTAGTTCAGATTTGAATGAAGATGTTCCTGTTTTCACACACTGAAGACTGGAATTGATTTGATGCATATACAGAATAAGCTTCTTCACAGCTGTTTAAACTGTGCCCTCCACAAACTTCCATGAATACTTAGATTTATGTTGCCTTTCTCATCATATCATCATAATGCTATTAAGAGGGTTTGTGATACTCAGGGAAGTGGTTTGGTTTTGCTAGGTCGGAATGAATTATGTTTTAGGAGAACTCCTTTGAGTGGGAACAATCTTGTTTTAAAGTGTCATGTGTGATCTGAGCTTTAGAGAGATGCTGGAATGGACATGGAGGTACTAAGCAGTTTGGTAATGTCTTTGTGATAAAACAGAAGACAGCATTTTTGAGTTCTAGATTCTGAGTCTGCTTTTTAAGTTCTGTTGATGTGTCATAGTTTACTACTGGCTAGACTATACACAGCATACTTCTCACATGGTTTGCACAGAAGAATTTTAAGAAAGAATGAGGATTTCATCAAGTCTGTTGTGTAAAAAAATGTACTTCATTACCTTTAAACTCCATAATTAAGTTGAGGTGACCATGCACCTGTAGTAGCTGATTGTACCAAAGCTTTTTACAACTCCCTGCTAAAAAAAAAGCTGCCACTCCATTTGTTACATTATTTAACTGTATTATGTCTTTATGCTCTTTTCTGTAAGAATTTTTCTTTACAGTTTACTTTCAGTTTATCTAGAAGACCACTGGCAATGGGCAGAACAAGTAATTTAAGTTCCTTTGCAGTTCTACCACGTCTATTGTCAACAGGAAAGAAGCATTTGAGAAAAAGGTTGAAAGTTGGTACCAGTGTTTTTCCTCATAAGACTCCAACATGAGAACCTCAGAGCACACTAGCTTTGCTGAGAACTGCCTGACAGACTTTATAAAGATTTGTCCTTTATTAATATTTCTGCCTTCTGGACTGTGGGCAGTTAGGATGAGGTCAGTGATCTCCCCTCCATTAGAGAGTGAATGAATGAACCTCTTAGGCTCAGGATGAGCAGTTGGGTTTTCGTACTTGAAAAGATGGGTGAAGAAGAGAGAAAGTCAGATCTGGTTTTCCAGGTTAATCTGTGGAGCAGCCCTGGAGGCAAAGGCACAAAGGTGTCACAATCTCACAGCATTGCTCTTGGATCCATAGGAGTCCACTCTCTTCTAAGTGCCTCGGTATCCTCCTTATTGCAGCACCATCACTCAGAGTATTTGAATTTGTATATCTTCAGTGTGATCCCTTTGTAAAATGATAATCTGTGCTTTCAAATGATCACTCTTAATCAGCTGAATGCTCTGACAGAGCCAGCATCCTTTTGTTGGAGGTAACGAATGTGTAATTTGGGCATTCCCATGGGATGGTGACTAGGTTATCCTGTGCTTGGCACCACAGTGCAATGTGTGGCTTTTGGGTTGGTGAAGAAGTGCCTATGCTTGGAGACTTTTTGCATCCTTCTCTGCCATGCTCTTCCTGCCCCTCTGCCAGGCGTCATGTATATGTCTTGGATTTGGTTTCCAAGAACCCCCTAATTAGGGGTCTTTTCCTTACAAAGTCCTGTACCAGAGTTTAAAAGATTTATGGAACTTGCAGCTTCAATCTTTAAGATGTTTATTCAATTCCTTATCTCAAGGTCTGTGCACCACCTAACACCAAGCTTAATGAGCTGAAAGACACTGCTGCCAAGAGCACCACGCTTAGTGCCCAAGGTCTTTTAAAGGTTTCTAATCCAATTAACTCTTAAAACATACAGTTTTGTGCCAACAATCGCTATTGATTCTAGACACGCAATTTCTACATCAAATACATTCTACCAATGTCTCTGTGCCACCATCACAGCAGATGGAGTCGAAGGAGAAGAAGAACTTAAGGCACCGCCCAAAATTCTTCATCTTGCTTTCCTATACTTCCAAAACCCAAAACTACAAATTTTCACCTAGTGGCAAACTAAACTACTATCTATTTTAAATCTTTGTTGTTTTCAATTAATCTATAAGTGTTGGAAGTTTTTCCCATGGGCTAAGGTCAAAGGCAATGCATCCCTGGGGTCCCAGCAGGAGTCTTGGACTCTCCAGGGCAGTTTGAGGGGTTTTCCTCCTGCCTGGACTCCAACGCATATGCTGGAATAAGCAGGTAGGAAGAGGAAGATCCCCTTCCAGCAAGGTCATGTTTGTGTACTAGGGAAAATCTGCCTCCAGCATTAACCATTGATGAAGTGCATGGTCATTTCAGAATTACTCCTCATATATATTGATTTCTGGTGGATTCTGCAGTGTAGAAATCCTCCGTTCTGACTCTCTCACCTTTGTTTCTCCTCTGCATTTGGAGGGAGAAGTATTTTTTTTCTTTTGCTGGCTGGAGGAGATGAGGTCAGAAGGAGAAAGAGCTTGGGTGGCCGAGTCACAGGTGGCAAAAGAGCTGGGGAGGGTCTCCAGATGGCTGACGTAAGGGTTCATAAAGTGATGAGGACCCAACCCGCAACGTTCCTTTAAACCTAAATGTTTGTATGTGTTATGGAGCCAGCATGTAAAACTATATAAACATTTTCACATATTGAACTACAGATTAACCGTGGTGCTTATGATGATAATTAAAACCACAAACACAACATATTGTGAAAAATTCCACATGTACATTCAAGTTCCAGTCTTGCAGTCATGGAAAGGCATTACTGAGTTTCTCTTGAAAGTTATTCTTTGTATTCAGCAAATCTTAGGTGGAGCTGAAGGTCTTGCAGGATTGAACATCACTATTTGTAGAATCTGGAGAAGGTCTTTCATTATTTCTGGAGGTATTGTTTAGATCAGATTTTTTAATATATATATACTTTAAGTGAAAAACTGAGTTTACTTTAAGTGAGAGAAACTGACATAGGAGTTTAGTGTGATCCATGTATAGTATTTCAGATCAGATGCTTAGAGAAGAAACTTTAATTCTTGACTATTTTGAGCCGTTAAGAGGAGTGTAAATCTGCAGGGCCAGGGGAAAAATGAGAATTCAAAAGTATGTTTTATATTGGGCTTGTAACTCTTTTTATTTAATGCTTGCAACAGCAAGGCAAATGTTTCTCAAAGTTGCTTTAACTGTCTTCCTTTGGGGCTGGTTTGTCATGTTTGTTTCCCGTGCCACAAACTTTTATGTGCTATGCTGAATCTATAGCTGGCTGTCAGAGCTGAGTGAGCCAGGACATCTACTCGGGCTATGCTGTTCCTTGATGAAACACCAATTACCCTGAAATGTAATAGCCACATCAGCAGCTGAAGAAAATAAAACTGGACCATGAATAATTACTTTTGTACGTGTATTTTTATTTTTTTAACTAGTCTCATAAATTTTTAAAAGTTTGAGATGTGCTTTTGAATGTTGGTGGTGAGACTAGAAACAAGGCAAACAGCAGTATCCTCTCCAAAGTAGCTGAGAGGCCAAAACACAGAGGTCATGACTCCTACCAGCAGAATAGAGAGAGAAACTGCCTGATGTAGGTAAAAATATAACTTGTTTGCTCAAACTGCAACTCAAAATGAGTCTTTTGATTCCTCCAGCCTCATTGAAGTGCTTGTATTCCGATGTGATCCTGCACTGATCTTATCTATTTCACTAATATTTCTATTTCTAATTTTGAGCCTAATTGTCCCCTAAAGTTGTGCCTGGACAGTGCAAAGTGGCACTGCAGGAGAAAAAAAAAGACTGAGACCAGCTCTGAGCAAGCAGGAGTATCTCCATTGCACATCAACATGTTGTCAAAATTGTTGACAGCATTGAGGATGCCATAATATTGGCACAGTGTGGATGGGGCTATTTCAGAGATCTTTCCACCAAGTAGTAGAGAATGACCTAAACTACAGTAGTAGCAGCCCAAACAAGCAGTACCAAAAGTTTAATGACACAGGGAAACTAGTAAAAATACCAAAGTGGTGGGTTTTTGTCAACAATCAGAAATTGTTCAATATTAGAAATACTGAATAAATAGAAAGAAAAAAATTACTGAAAGTGTCATAGGTCATGTTTAAGATGGAAACAGAGAGAATCTAGGGTAGTTCAAGAAGCAAATGCTTAAATATTTCTTTGTTTTTAAAACCGAGCCCTTTACCTGCTATAAAACATCTTGTCAAAATCATTAATCCTATTTTTAAATTGTTTTATGCAATGTTTTCTTCTCTGTTGAGTTTCTGAAAATTTTCAATTTTTTTTTTCATTTTAGGTTCTCCATTTTAAAAAAAAATCATCAAAAATGAGCAAAGCCATATTTCTTTCCATTAAAAGATTTTTTTTTCACACAAAAGTTAATATTTTAAGAAACTGACAGCAGTTTTTGTGAAATAATTACACTTCAGGGAGAAAAAAACAAAAAAACAATCCTTACAAAAAAAAGAAGTGATGTTAAATTCTGAGCAGCTGCAATCCTAAATACCTTGGAGAGTGTTGAGAAATTACAGCTACAGAGTGAGCAAAACACAGGTGTAGAGGCTCCCTCTGTGGAACACAACTAACTGTGATGTTTGCTGTGTGTTTGCATTTATTGGGATGTTGTCTTGGGAAGTCTTGCTGGCAATCTTCTCTGGGAACCTGAATTCAGTGTGAGAGAAACATCACACTGGGCTGTTCAGCTTGAACCTTGCACTAAGCCTGCCCTGACACATGCTGTTATTATTACTATTATTTTTAGGTCTGAGTTGGGGGGGTTTTTTGCTCTGCATTAATGCAACTAAGATCATAACAGCAGCATATGCACAACAAAGCTGCTAACCAAGGAAATATCAGGCTTACAGCACTTCTTTGCACCACAGTTGCTTATCAATGAAGCATGTATATAGCCATATTAACATAACTGGAATGACTATAATTATGCTATCATTTTGTTTACTTTAGCACATTCTGTTGAGGTATATGGGTAGCAATATTTGTTATTGAAATATTCCCCCTTGCTACACTCAGGCTGTTTAATTTTCCTGTTAGTCTATTTTATTTATGGTGTGATTTAGTTGCTTAAAAGTGAGGACAGTGTTAAAGTCCACAAATTCTTAGTTTACATGGTCTTCTCTAATTTGGATCTTGGACACAATCTGATAAATCTTTGAGTAGTTCTCAATCATGCAAGTAAGGCAGTCCTGTTATAATTAATGCCACTATTGTCTTAAATAAGGCTTTGGAGGATAGAAGCCTAAAAATAAAAATAATCAAGAACATGCACAGCTAAAAGCCTTTCAGGCTCCCATTTGAGAAAGTGCAATCCAAGTGAAGCTGTTAGTTTGGGATAGCATTGCCAGACAAAGACAATGGGGAAAAATGTATAAAACCTTCCTTTTGCCATGGCTTAGACTACTGTACTGAAATTAAGTTGCTTT
The DNA here is from genome assembly GCF_965231275.1 of Zosterops lateralis. Classification (NCBI taxonomy): domain Eukaryota; kingdom Metazoa; phylum Chordata; class Aves; order Passeriformes; family Zosteropidae; genus Zosterops; species Zosterops lateralis. The sequence continues at coordinate 130,772,925 of NC_139762.1, forward strand.
TCCTTTTGATAAAAAAAAGATGACGCTCCCAGAAATGTTTCCAAAGAAGGTTCCTAGTGCAGCAGGCTGATGCTTGCTTCACTCAGCTTTTGTATAGTCTGTGTGGACATCTGCATCTTCATGGCTTTGGCAGCAGTGTCACCAGTGCATTTTGCTGTGCTCTAGTGTGACTGCAGCTCAGGAGAAGCAACCACAGCACATTTATCCCTCATGCCCTTGTCTAGGGCAGAAGGAGAAGGGAAAGGCACATAGGACATCAGTCTTTGCTGGCAGGCATTTCTGGAGGTCTGGGACTGCAAAAATCCTTGTGATGCTGTTGCCTTGAACTTTTCTCAAGCTCATGCACCCACAGCACCAGAACACAAAGCCCTTCACTGGCTCCCACTGGCAGAAGTGGTGCACAACCAGCTCACCAAGCAGAGACTTGGATTAGCAGCTCTCTTGCATTTCACCACTTTCTGATGATGTGCAGAACATTAATAACATAAGTCATGTTTGTACAGACCTATGATTTCCATAATTAGGAATGTCAAGTATTTTAAGGTAAGGATGTATAAATTAACACAGATATACTGAGTGTGTTGTCAGTTTAATACACCTTTGGATGTAGTCCAGGGCTTTTCTTTACATTAAAGGAATAACAAAGGTTCTCTTGGGTCTCTTGCTGAGCTTGCTGGTCAGCTGGAAATCTCCTTTTTTTTTTTTTTTTTTTTTTTTTTTTTTAGCTTTTGATGGAACCAAACTGTTCATTATAGTTTTTTCATTGGGAGACTACCTCTTGCGTGCAAGCTGTCATATTTACAGTCACTTCCAATTGGGAACAACTTTACTTCTCAAGCTGATACATCCCACAGATGAGGTGCCTGCACGTCAGAGGGGTCCAACTCTTCCCAGAGATCTTCTGATGAAAACTGGATGGTCTGAAATCTTGTCTGCCCTTTCCCTACCAGCTCACTTACACAAAGACGGTATAGACATCTAATTTAAATGCACCAAGTATAAAACCATGGAGGGAATTGACTCTAATTTTTTCTTCCTGATAATTGCAATCACATCACAGTCAAAAAAAGAGGAATAAATGAAGAAGCAGCACATTTCAAGCCCACTGTTAAAGAAGTTTCACGGTGGCTTTCTGTTCTTCCATGTTTCTTTACCACTCTTGTTCAGGCACCATATATAAATGAATAATGCATACATGCAAGACTTCTCTTAGAGTTATATCAACTATTCCTAATAAAAGATCAATATGTGGAACTTAATCATCTACCACATGTTTTTATTTACCAGTTCTTATTTTTTCTATAAAATTACTCATCTGATTTAAATGAGTAGACGCAAATTCAACTCTGAAAATACATCATTAAAGTGATGCAGTTTTACGTAATAGATGAATTTTATCCACACATCATATGTTTTTAAGAATAAAAAAAATCTGTTACTGGAACACAAGCACATATACACTTTCTCTAACCCCTGGCCATCACAATGAAATGAAGACTTGAGGATATAATCTTTGGAGACAAACATACATGTGACTCTTTCCATCTCATTGCCATCCCAAGGACTTCAGCATTGAAATGACAGCTGATTCTCTCTCCTTTTATGCAGGCACAAAGGCAGAGAGGACTGAGGCTCAGAGACAAATATCTCAATATCCAGTGCAAGTGAAGCTTGTGCCTTAAGAACAGCAGGTTTGAACTGCTATGGCAAGTTGCAAGACTAGTCATGATTATTATCCATCTTCTGCTCTCATCCTCTGATATACTTGTGACATTTTCTCTCTCATTGCAGCCCATTAGCTGGTAATAGGGCACACAGAAGTGTTTTGTGGGCCATAAGGAGAAGAGACCAAATGTTGTGGTATGCTTGCCAGTGACCATGGCTGGACTTGCTGATCCTTGTCTTCCACTTCTGTGCTCCTGTTTCAGACACTGCATGTGCAAATGTATTTCTGCTGCTTGTTAAATTGCCCTTGAAGTCTAACCTTCTCTATTCCCAGCTTGTCTTCTCTTAAGTACAATGTCAATCATATTAGGACTTTTTAGATGTGTGATGGTTTAGAGGGTTTTATACGAAAAGACATTGGTTTGCTTTGCTAAAAACGTATGCTTTAGTTTTCCATTGTGATTTCTTAAATTCAGAATGCAGAAGAGGGATCCTTCCAGTTTAAACAGCTTCCTAGTATTTTGCAGTGGTGTTCTGGGAACACAACCTCACAGTGCCTGGACATGAGGTCCTGATGCCTCAAAGAGTTGAAGTGAGACCCTTGCTCCTTGCACGAAGAGAGCCTTTCTGAGGCTCCCAGCAATACCAGGCTGTGAATCATTTTTATCATCACTGTTATCATCTGGGGAAGCAAATAGGATTTTACCCTTTATTTTAATGATGTTTGTACTTGCTGCTTGAACTTTTGCCCTCACTATCCCTTTTCCTACTATAAACACTGCTTCTGCTCATCTTCCATTCCTATGCAGTCCTCTTTGCCCTTTCTTCTCTTGTACAGCTTGTGTTTCCCTTGTACTGGGTTATCTCAACAGTTTGTATTAAACTGCTATATTAAATAACATGGCATTTGTGCAGCTGCACCCCCCCCTCCACTCAGCTTTACTCCATGCCTTCTTTATTTACTCTAGGTGCAAGTGACAGCAGTGCAGGGTGGAGTCACCAGCTGGCACTGTCATGAAGAGCAACACATAAAGTTTCACTTCAACAAGCCTAAACTTCCATGGTCACCACCATCTTGTTTGTGTGAACAGCCTTTGCTTGGTGAGACCTACTGCTGTATGCAACTGGGAAACAAGTAGCATCTTCCTTCAAAGAAGATTTTTTGAGAAGTATCAGAATGAGTAAGGGACAAAAACCACGTTAAAGGGAGCACACCCCATGTGTGTGCTGACCATGTAGGTGTTTTTGTGAGGATCCCCAAGTCCTGTCCACTGCTGTGGTCACAGAGAAGTGCCTGCAACAGGCAAGGCAAGAACAACCAGCAAGGAAAATAACTGTAGATATCCAAAATCATTACAAGAACAACCCCTGCCTAACATGCCACACAGCACAGCTCTGTGACACTTGAATAATTCAAAAGAGCCTCAAGATATCTGACAGGTGGCAGAGGTATATGGCGTACTTACATGTGCCCTTCCCCACCATTGCTCTTCTAGTGTTGACCACTGCAGTGGTTGGAAGTATTCCTTCAAGTGCAATGCCTGTCTCAAACCACTGCCTTTGCCAAGGACAGCTGCTCTGTCAAATGCTTCTTTTCTTACCTTAGTCATTTCCCTGCAGACAGGAAACTGATCCTTTTCTCAGACCAAAATGTCTCTTATAATCCCAAACCGAGACACATCATGAAAATATTGCATTTTTATTCAAACCAGCTATTGTTTAATTGTGTTGTCTTTATCAGCAAATGGCTTTCTTTTAAAAACTCCCACATGTGACAAGTCACGTTGTAATGCATTACTTCAGGCTGCATCTTTCATGTTGAATTAGAGTAAGTCAAACTTAACATGATTTGATGCTTGCAACCTGCTTCAAACGTAGCATGTGAAAGATTTGAAAGAGATGTATCTTTCAGGGGAAACAAAGACTTTATAGATTTCTTTTTTCTTTCATTTATATTTTCCTCCCTTTTTAGTTTCAAAAAGAAGTTAAATAATGGGAATGTTAAAGAAAGAATTAATCGATGCATCTCTTTTTCCTACTTGTAAAAATTCTTTGAACTTTCAATTGTTAGTTTGATTTCTGCTTTATATTTCCCAAATTACTGGGAGAAGCATCTACCTGGTGACTGTTAGGAAAATCTCTTCTAACAAAGCAGCAATTAGATTGGAGAAAGAATGGTTATACATTCTCTAATGGATGCTGATAACAGAAGAAACAATTCCACTTTTGAAAGATGAAGGTTTATATAGCTAAATACCATCTGATCCCACCTGATCAGCCTCTTGTATTCTAAGATGTTTTTGATTCTCTAAATCATAGGTGAACATAGCAGCTTTATCCTATAAATGAATATACTAGCCTGACAACAATAGTGAGGAGAAACAAAATAAAAATAATCTAAGTTGTTAGAATAGCTTCAAATAATATATCATGTTTAGCAATAAATTTACACTTAAACATAGTAAAAAAATTGCATATTTTTTCTTTAAATAGTAGCAAAAGGAATATTGTAACATCTGAGGTTTGGGGGGTTTATTTGTCCTAGAAAACCATTTAGTCAAGAAATGTTTTCCTGAAACATTTCTGAGCACAAAGTGGTTTCTCTTGATACAAGTAACTGTATAAACACATCGGTGCTTGGAATCTGCCTGAAAAGTATTCTGCTTTCTTTACTGCCAATGTTTTATTTTCTCTGAGTCTATTCAGAGACTATATAGTCTATAGACAATATATATTTTTACTATCATCTATAAGTATAGTCTATATATATAGTATGTATATGTACAAATATACAGAGACTATGTATTAGACTATAGAGACTATATATATTCAGACTCTATATGGTCTGTGAGTATATAGTCATGTATGAACACAAGCAGGTTCATGATTCACACTGGGCTAGACATTGGTGTTTTTATTCCTTCTGAACCATCCTTGTTTTTCCCTTTGAATCACAATAATTTCAGTGTAATGACTTGAACAAAGATCTCAGTTTGTTACACCCATTGGTAACATGTTCTGGTTTCGTGGACTTTTCAGTGTGAGGATCTTTATTTTAGCTGCATATTTCATCTTGTGCAGATGCTAATAAAACTGCAGCCGCCTACTTGTCCATCTCTTCAAGTCTTAAAATTAAAATTTTGGAAGATATGCTCTGGACCAGCCAGGAAGCAGAAATCTAATGTGGGAAACACAAGGTAACATCATATAATTCCTGTGTACAAAATCAGAATTCTTGACCAAAATAGTCTTTTCTGGTGTCAAAATCTATTAAACTCTGTCTACAGCCTCAAGGACAGAGGCTCTGCAGTGAGACCATAACCAATTAGAAAGATGGGCAAGCATCAACTGTATGAAGTTAAACAAAAGTTGTTGCAGTGTGCATTTTGGATTTCCTAAAGTTCTGTATGGTTTTTGTTATGTTTTATTGTCTGTTTAAAGTGGTTTGTTCCTACAACCCCCCCTTTTCCCAACTCCCGGTGGTTTTTCCCTAAGTCACTCCCATTCATTCCTAAATTGGTTCTGGGTGTCGCCTTGCCAGGAAACGCCTCCTGTATGTAATGGGCATGCTGAGCTCCAGAGAGGTCACTTCCACGTGGGCATGGGGCCTGAGATAAAGGTTCATAATTCCCACGTGTGAGTCCTCCTGCTTCCAAGCCATGGCCACGTTTCTGTCTGAGATTCAGGCCCACAAATATTACTTCTTATGGTTCTCTAAAGAGCAAAGCTAGCCGGTGAAAGCAGCTCGGAAGAAACCATAAAAAGTAAATGCCAGATTCTGCACCTGGGATGGGGCAATCCTGGATGTACAGACAGCCTGGAGAATGAGAGGCTTGAGAGCAGCACCACAGAAAGGGACCTGGGGGTCCTGGTCAGTGGAAAGTTGAATGTGAGTCAGCAGTGCCCTGGCAGCCAGGAGGGGCAACCATGTCCTGGGGTGCAGCAGGCACAGCATGGCCAGCCAGGCAAGGGAGGGGATTGTCCCACTCTGCTATGCAATGGGGCAGCCTCACCTCAAGTCCTGGGGGCAGTTTTGGTCATTGCAATATAAAAGAGATATTAAGCTACTAGAGAGCATTTAAAGAAGGGCCATGAGGATGGTGAAGGGCCTTGAGGGGAATGTGTATATGGAGAAGCTGAGGTGGCTTGGTTTGTTCAACCTGGAGGAGACTGAGAGGAGACTTCATTGCAGTCCTCAACATCCTCACAAGGGGAAGTGTAGGCATAGGTACTGATCTCTCCACTCTCATGGCCAATGACAGGACTTGAGGAAACACCATGAAGCTGAATTAGGGGAAGTTTAGGTTAAATATCATGGAAAGTTCCATTTCTGGAACTCCTTCCATTTCTGAAGCTTCCTATAACACAGCTGTTGGAAAAAAAAAAAAAAAAAAAAAAAAAAAAAAGAGAGAGAGAGAGAGAGAGAGAGAGAGAGAGAGAGTACCTGAATACAAGGGTCAGCACCCAGTATTTCTAAAAGAAAGGCTATATTTTTGTTTAGACTCCCTGAAGTTGCCCAAATGACACATCAAACCAAGAAGTGATGAGCAGAGAATGTGCTCAGTATTTCATGGGGTTGGTTGTAAATGATGAGGGATAATTTAGATGATACCAATGAAAGTATTTTTGTTTCCAAAATGGAAATAATTTTCATGTTCTGGTTTCACAAAAACTAAGTACTTAGTGACTCTTTCACTTGCCTAAGAAGTGGTGGATATAGAGGCAATGGTGTTTTTCTAGCTCATTACTACTGATTCTTCTGCATTTAAACAGAAAACAAAGATAAATGTAATATTCTTTGCATTACCATGGAGTTAGCCACTCTTGTTTCTAAATGAGAATTTCACAAGCTGGCAGGATATTGAGTTTCATGGCCAACTATTTGATTTAGTAATGTAACTCCAGGAGCAGTGGCTAGCATAACCCATTGATGTGCAAGTAGACATGCATGAAAATACGTATGTCAAGAAAACACTGAAATGGATGCTGTGTTGTTACCATGTGCACTGGGTCAGACTGTTGTAACATCCAATTCCTGGAGCAACAGTTAAAAACTCTGTACAGCAAGCTAACATAAATCTAAAAAGTCAGCCAGAACCTCATACTAAATTTTTCCAGAGCATGTGTCAGCAGGTATCTGTTGTGCTAAGCACCTCACTAGGTACCCTGATCTGTAGTGCTGCTAATTGCTCGCAGTGCCAGCTCTCTTCATATAGATAGCCACATGAGCAGCAGTGGGAATCACTTATAGAATTGCTACAAAGCCTGGAGAAGGCCTCTGGGAGCTTCCCACTTACTTGCTGCATGCTGATGAGTCCAACCTCCTTTTGGTTACAACCAAAAGTTGCTTCCCTTTACAATCCCTAAAACACCAATTCTTATACAGTCTGTGCATGTCTGCTAAGGCACAACAGAACAGGGTGGGGATAGAGCTCATGTTAGTTCCCTACTCTTCTGAGTTGCCAGTCTTTCAAAGAAAAATGCCTTTTTGTAAGCCAGTTACCTTCAAACCACCCTTACTACAAGTCAGGTTAAGGTAAAAGCCAAATGAAAGTATAAATTCGCAACATCCAAAGCTGACTGTGAGTATAAAGGCTTGTGCAAGTTATGGGCAGAAGAAAAGAAAAAAAGCACACAATCTGTATGCATGAAATTGAAATTAAAGTTATTTCTTACTACAGCCAGCTGAGGTGCTGAAAGTGCCTCAGTCATACCTCATCATTGATTTTGGCCTCCTATTTGGCAATCCTATTGCAGCTGTTGGAGAGGAGCATCCCGGGCAAGACCTCCAGCTCTAAATCACATTTCCAGGAGTCCTTGGTATTGCCATAGATGTCAGGCTTCCCATGCAGATTTCTCTTTGGAAGTTTGGACACACTGCTCCCTTCCAGTCCTCTCATGAGAGGCATGGTGGAATTTGACTCTCAGTGAACCTTAACCAACTTTTCATGCGATGTAGGCAAATTTTCCTTCCAAAAACCTGATTAGAAGTTCTAATCTTTTGAGAGACAATCACACATTGTGCAAAAACCCTTGATAAAATTTCTAAATAAATACAGCATGGAAAACAAATAAATCCTGGTGATGATAAAAGCCTAATCCAATAAATAATAAATAATCTGATCAAAAGATCAGTCTTGTAAAATCAATTACATTTGTCTTCAAACACAAAGACATGGGCAAGGTTTTTAGAAGAAATACATTCTCTGTAGGGATTAAACCACAGATTGCTTTATGAATATACTCCCCTAAGAGAAACTAGAATATAATTCCTGAATGATCTCTATCAAGAACCAATGGGAATTTAGTCTCTTTTGTACTAGTTTAGCAACTCACTTGAAAACATGTAAACAGTGTTTGGTATACAGCATGTAATTTATTGCATACACTGTTTTGTCTTGGTGCTTTCAAGGAGAACAATAGCAAGCTGTAAAACCTTCTGCTCCAGATCATTCCTTCAAAATAAATCCAGTTCAGATGCTCTGTGAGGACTGGTATTTCAAAGTGATAACTGGCAATTTATAAATCACCCACTTTCTTTTGCAACAAGACAGCACATCTGTAATCCATATTTATTTCCCATTAATAACTGTGACGGTGCTGCGGCATTGATTGTTTCATATCGCGTGCATTTCACCTTACTAACTAACCTTGAAGAAGAGTAAAGAGGAGCAATTTTCCCCATTTTTTTCTGCTCAGAGAATATTCTAAGATGAACTGTTTCAAATAAATTTAAATAAATTATTGAACTAACAGATGCTCAACATTTTCATGAGTTTATTAATGAAATCTATATTTGCACCATTTATGTTTCATTCCTTTTCAAGACATCCACATCACATATGAAAGCTGAGCAACACAAAGAGGAAATACTTTATTTCATTTTTAAAAACAGTCAAAATGTTGAGTCACTTCAGGTTGACATTGGTAACAGTGTGACTTTGCATGCCTCCAGGATTTGTAAAATTGCCAAAACAGATTTTAGGAAGCTGGTGGGACTAGACTACCAGGAGGGAGACTTAGCAGCAAGAAGATTGATTACAATCAAGTCTGCTAAGGGAGGGCTGTAACAAGCCAAGGTGCATTCCCTGCCTGCCCTCAGGCTATGCTGTCTGCTGGAATTGGCAAAAAAATTGTGTAACCTGGGCTGTTCCCGCTTGCTGTTCTCATCTCTCTACATTGGGAAAGACTACACAAATGGCAACAGCCCCACAGAAAGAAGTCAAAGAAAAGGCTCTGATCATGCCAGCTATGGAAGTTCTCCTCTGTGTAGCCAAGGAGTTCATGACTATCTGTGGAGAAGGCTCCATACAAAGCATGATTCACTGAGCAGAGCACATATTTTCTTCGTCACCCATGTTTTCTTTTCCTTTTGCCCAGTTTCATGTCTGTTGTCAAGGTTCCTGTGTTGAAAGGCACAGGAACCTGTTTTGACAACTCCTAAACTCATTTTCATGTTTATGTTGAATCCTTGATTATCAAAGCATAATAATCTTCATTAATAAATCCTATATAAGTAAGTTGAATAATTAACCTCCCAGCCAAAAGAGATGTTGAACTGCATGGGCAATATTAGATGCACACACTACCTCCTTTGTGATGCACATCCTAATCACTGCTGAAGGCTTAAAACCCTCATACTTAAAAATACCTTTACAATAGTGTTCTCTCTCCATTCCTGCCTTATATTGCTCTTAAATCAAATATACCAAAGATTAAATCATTGGCTTCATGTCACTCTAAACATTCAGAATCATTATCCCAAAATCCTTTTGGGAGGCAGACAAGATGCCCTCAGTTCAGCTCCCTGTAGATTGTAGGTCAGTAGCACAAAGGCATAGCATATAATTGGACTCAAGTGGTAGTCTGAGCTCATAAGAGGCCAAGAACAAATTAGTCTGAATCATCTTCTACTTTAAAAAGAGACATTTAAGTATGGGCACAGTTCAAATTTGCAGCTGCCTGACCTATGGTTAAATACAAGGCTTTAATGCTTCCAGAAACAGAACAGTGAACAATTTAAGTACCTGAATATGACAGAAAACATTAGCTTTTTTTGATCCATGGCATTTCTGTGAGCATTTTGACTTTAGGACGAACCTTGATTTCTTGAATTTATATTGAAGTACAAAACAACTTTAAATTCTACATTATAAAGGGAAATGAAGAGCAAAATAAAAAGCAGATAATAAAAGTACTAACTGTGAAATATTTCCAATAATTACCAAATAGTGCTTTCTAATGTTACATGACATTTTACAGATGGAGAAAACAATCAGATGTCTATTGTCAGCCAATTAGTACATTAAAATAAATGCAAATGCAAAAATTACTGACCTGATATCCATTTTGATATCATGAAAGTAGTATGTTTTTATTTTACCAAGGAATTTTTAAAATTACTAAACGTTTATGCTGAATAATGAGGAGAATAAATCAAGAAAGGATCAGTCTATATTTTTCCTTATATTCTCCAACTATCTGATAGCAGCTGCCCCATACAGTGAAAAATCAGGGTTGGGATCCTTTCATCTAACTTGAAGTGGAAAATGTGTTCTTAAAATGTAGCAAACAAAGAAGTTGTCTAGGTTGGAACTTGAGTTTCCGTTCACATCTGACTCTTAGTTAATATATGGTAACAATGAGCACATTTCATGCTTTGGGTAGAACAAACAAATATTTGCTTCCTGAAAACATGTCTGTGATGCATGGGCAGTAACACGTATAATTCAGTCAAGCTGGAAGGAGAGCAAAGTTGCTGAGGTATGAGCCCAGAACAAAAAAGATTCAGCTTTTGAGCTTCACCCCAGGCTTTTGTGGCAATGTTGGAGCAGTCGTGTGGCCTCCTGTGTGCCTCAATTTCCCTTCTGTACTGCAAGGCTAATAGTATCACTCTCCATCTCAAAGGAAGACAGTCCTGTAGGTCTGTGATTGAGCCTGGCCGGCCAAGCAGGAAGAAAAAACACATTGTGCTTCTCATTCTTTGGGGTTATTTTTGGACCTTAACTTGGAGGTAAAAGAGACATGAAAGCACCATCTGAAATGTACTTTTTGCTGCTGGAACAAAAGTAATGGTGTCTATCAGATTTAATCAAGCTGTTTGTCTGCTTTTACTTTCCTGTACTTGAAACACTGCGGCGCTTTGTTTTCTTTGTAGTGCTACATTTCTTCATTGGTTCAGTTTATGTTCAAAGAGATTTAGAATTGAACATAACTTTTTAAGTGGTACTTTTAGTGTTTTTCTAGAGGGTCTGACTAATGGAATCTGTCACATTGCCGCACAGTGTGCTAACAATTCAGGTGAAGCATTGTAGTCACTGTTGTAAAGCAGTGGCCATGTTTTTATATATGTTCCTTTGTAATGAATAAATGATCCCTGTTGGAAAGAAGCTGGTAGAGTAGGAGGTGGCCAGTTCCAGTTTTGCTTTCAGAAAGCATCACAGGTGCAGCTGGCTGGGGCCATGAAACCAGCCAAAGCCTCCTTGGGCAGGCGTCTTTTCCCACAGCCACATGATTTGGGAGAGGGAATACTAATTTATCAGTGCAGCACAAGATGAGGTTAAACAGCAGGATGTATATACTAAAATACTCAGCTAAAGGTCTTGTTGACTTCTGCTGCAGGAGAATTTCATCCTCAAGAATACAGCATTCACCTGTTAGTGGGAAGAGGAGATCCTGCAGATGGCCTGCTCTTCTGTGATACCACCTCACTGTTCATAGGGTGCCTCTGAGTACTGCCTCTGCCTGTCTTCTGTACATGCCCACAATCACCAGGCTCAGATGAAAAGGAATGGAGATGCAGTGTCTGAAAATTTTTGAGACTGGCATTTCAGCTCATTTCCATCCTTCCCCATCCTTTCCATCTCCTTTCTTTTTAATTCTTTACATTCTTTCTATTCTCTCTAATATTTCCAAACCCAGAATTCATTGAATTCATTGACCTTGAGAACAAAAACAAACAAGCAAACAAAAAACCTCTAGGAAAGAACAATTCACTTGCTAAGTGCAAATATTTTGACAGATGCAGGATACAAACCAAGCTGTGAAGTCAATCAAACCTGTAACGTCTCACATTGGAAGCCCTCTGTCTCCCTCTCTCTGGGTTTCTACACAGTATTATTTTTCCTTGATTGCATTTTCCTTTTTGGAAGACTGAAACTCTTGAGAACATAACTACCCTAGTCCCTATAAAAAATATATCATAGAAATAGTGTGATTTATGGATTTTGGTAATATTTTTAACAACCCTGTTGCATGTCAGGAAGGATTTATGGCACGGATCCCTAGATCTTATAAAACCAGGCACAAAGATGAAAAGCCCAAGAACCTCTAACCATCAGCAGTCTCTAGTGCTCTTTTGTCAATAGGGAGGATTAAGTGGACACACTGTATTAGTATTGGATTCACACTGCCCAGGACATCCCATGTCCCTCAAGGGCCACAGTTGTGCAGCTCCACACTGTGATGACTTCTCTGTGAGTATTTAAGCCTAGACCTACATTTTAAAAATGCAAAATTGAACCTGGAAGTACTTGAACCTGCTGGTCAAGTGCCTTAGCACAGAGGTAGCAGATGTAGAGCAGTTCCTATCTGTAAGGAAGCCACTAGAGGGAGGGAGAGGTCCACAGTGCCCTTCCCCAGCCACCTTCTCCATCTCCTCCATCACCAAACACAGGCTAGACTCTGCCTCCTAACAGCAGTGGGGACTTCAGCTTTGACCCTAGTCATGGGACAAGTAGAGGTGGCAGAAGTTTCCCAAAGCCTGCAGTGTCTGACCCTCCAAAAACGCCTCACAGCTTTTCTTTAGCCCCAGCTGCTGCTGCCACACGGATGCGATTCCTCAGTGCCGAGGCTGCAGGCCAGATGGATGCATCCTGTGGGCTCGCTGCAGCCCAGGAGCCCTCAGCTACAGCACCATATGCAAGTGGTGTTTTACACACATATCAAATGTCAAGCCTTGGCTAAGTCACAGATGAAGTATAATGCTACTGCTGTAGCACAGTGCCCTTAGTACCACTCCACAGTGTGGGAGAGTCCTTCTTCCAAATCATTAGCTACAGATGAGCTCTGTGCTTATTATAGGCCCCTGAGTACTTTCTAGCAAAAGCATCCCCAGAACAAAGTGTGTCTCCACTCCTCCTCAGCTGAGTTTTAACACAGAATTTAATAAAGATTTATAGGTTTTCAGAGATTGTTTCGAGCTCAGCCAAAGTCTCTTTTTTTAATCATGCTTTTCCATAGGGGGCAGAGGAGGAAGTGTTTCCAAGGCTATAGAAATTGAAGCAATATCTCAGGTATCTCTAGCCTCACTCAATGTGCTACCAGCCCTGTAACTTAGGGGAAAACAGGATTTGTTTTACAAGTCTCATCCAGAAAACCTTCGTGTGAGTAATAAAATGTTAGGCCTCATAAACTTATGCTAATGCTCATATCCCTGGATTTATTACATTTGGAAATCAAAAATTAATACCATAAAATTTCCAAAAATAAAAAGAAAATGTACTGATGGCAAATAAGTGAAAGCTGTCCTGTGTCATTATTTGTTAATTAAACTACTTGAAGGCCATTTTGATGACTAGAGATGGACAAATGCCAGAAGAGAAGTTTCAGTCCTGCAAGGGGCTTGAGATATGCTAGAAAAGGGGATTGTGATGAACATAATTTTGTAAAGAAAGTTAAAGTCTTTCCTCCTCTTAATTTAATACACCAAGGATTCTGAAATGCCTTCCAGAGAAGATATACAAAATTTCCCCTTAACCTGGATAAAGGCATTGAATTCAGGCAGGAATGTCTTGGAGTCAATGTTTAAGCCTGAGTGTCCTCAGCTCCTAATTACAGGGAGTGAAATAATAAGAGTTAAAGGAAGGTTTGATTTGGTGGACCTTGGGAATGTTGACTCCTCTTAAACACATGCCAGGTATGCTCATTTTCCTCACATAGGTTGTGTTCCCCAGTTACTGAGCATTCAGGTTGGTTTCCTGAAGGCTCTATTTAGGTAGTCCATACCTTTCCTTTGACACAGAATGAAAAACGTGATACAATACTGAAGATGAGTCATCAAAAGTAGATGATGAAAATAATTTTTTAAATGATGAAAATTTATTTTATGTGTGTAAAATACCTTTTTGTGTGTTTACATTTGCTCTGGTTGGGATTTACATTCTTTTTCTGTAGACCAGAAATCCAGGTCACATTTTTTGTGAGCACATATCTCATTATGCCTGCATGTGTTTCACTTACCCTATTAAACTGCATCCTGTTTATTCTAGGGGCTTTTTTTTTTTTTTTTTTTTTTTTTTTTCATTTATCAAACCCATTTGGAGTTTGCAGACTTTTCTATATGAACTTCTCATGTCAGTGTTTAATTCTTTATCAAAAATACTGGTTAACTAGTGTCAGACCCAGACTACTTTTGCAAAATCTAGCTTACTAGATCAGTCCAGTGGCCAAATGTTAGGAATTTTGGATTTAACATGAATCGAAATCTCTTTGGAGAGAGCATCAGAAAGTGGCTGTGCTGTTAAAAGCAGAGATAGAATTTTCATACTCTACCAGTAAAGACAGTCCAATAATCTGTTCCTAACATCAGCTGGTTTCAAGGGAAGATTTGAGAAACTGCAGAATGGGCAGCTGTGGAACTAGGGAAGATTATGCTGTAACCAGAAAATTACAAGTGACAGTAGGATAGCACATACTGAACTTCTGCCAGACAATATTATCTGGGATTCTGAACAAGAGAGAGTGAATGAATAAAGAGCTCTTAGGAAAGATAAATCTCATACCCTGTGAGAAAGGATGGTTTTGTTTTTAAGCCCCTGCTTGCTCAGCTTTACAGGGAATCTGACAACTGTTTCAACCACAGATTTTTCTTATGGGCCCTGAGCATATCAGTTAATCTCTAACCCTCAAACCTCTTCCTGATTCTGAGGGATACAAGTTGAGTTATTTGAGGGGCTCTTTGATACTGTAAGTGCCCCTCCACCCCAAAAAAACCCAAACAAAACCAAAACCAAAACCAAACCAAAAAAATAAAAACTCAGACAAAGAAAAACAACAACAACAACAACAACAACAACAACAAAACACAAACCAAAGCCAAAAACAAAACCTAAACCCAACCAACGAAACGAACAAAAACCTAAGCAAACAAAAAACCAAAAAGCAAAGAAAACCCCAAACCACAACTCTGAAGAGGAAAAGATAAAGCCGGAAGAAATCAAAGATATGCCTTGACCAAATTAGCTTGTGTCTAGTGAGACACACGCATACAAAGTAAAAAAATACATTGCACAGCTTAGATAAGAGAAGTGAGGGAAGACAAGAACTACCTGTGATAAAAATAGACTCCTTACGTGACTTTAATATAAAGGGGAAAAATTATTTTGTTTTTCTATTCAAAGCATTTGGATCCCATATAGAAAGTGTACACCAAATGAGAGTTACTAGAAATGAAAAGTCAAGTAAGAGACTACAGCATCTGACTTCCCTTAAGACCAAAATCAAAACAGATTTATGATCTAGGTTAGGACACTGGTGCAATTCAGGCAGCAAACTCTGGTGCTGAGATCCTAAGAACTCATGAAACATGACATTGGGGCTGTATTAGCCCCATCAAAGCTGAAGATCTGCTCTGTGCTTAACCAGAGTGGCTCAAGAAGTGGCACAGCTCAGGATTTGGCTCCTGTCTGCATGGAAGCAGACACAAACAGTTGAATCTTTTGTAATACCAAAGAATATTGAGAAATCTGGTTTTTACACTGAAGTGTTTAGCAGGATCCATTTTGGCTGGAAGGAAAGATCTACCTCACCTTCCTAACTTCTTTTTATACAGACAATCTCACCTGACATGAGGAGGTTCCATTTCCTGAAGTGTATGTGAACTCCCAAAATAAATCCTGAAATAAGACTCTTCCTTGGTGACTCTCCCAGACCCCATTATACAAAATGTCTCCCTGCATCTCAGTAAGTGCTGGAGGAGAAAGTGGGTGCAGGAGCAGCTGAAACATTGTTTGACCCTAGTTGGTGGAAGGGACAAAACCATTCCCTGGGGATCATGGAGACAAGGGTGCACAATGTGGCCAACAAGTGCAGACTGGGGCTCGGGCAGCCCATGCAGCACAGGGCAGAGTGGGCACTGCCATCACAGTTTTATGATATTAATAGCATCTAATAATTTTGAAATGTTCTGTACTGTGAATCATGTTTCTACCATATGCTGATACCACCACTCTTCTTGAGGCTAAAAGTCTCTGTTAGCAACAAATTCCATATGGAAATACTGGATCCAGTAGTATTTCTGTGCACAAGTGCACACAAATGCACCTGTGTGTACAAGGCTTACTGGATTCTTCACAAAACAAAGTCATAGCTTCTGTTTTCTTTGGAGGTGGGTGAATGAGAACAGATTAATGGTCGTGTCAGAGCCCAGTAAGTGGTGCCTTCACAGTGGGTATGGAAGGTGTAGTGTAGTTTTCTTTCTTAAGGTTCAAGTTCTTTCTTTGCTTCTGAAAATCCAAGTTCAGTCTCACTCTTTGATATGCATTTTTCTTGGTTAGAGAAGAATCAATGTGATGAGGTACACCTTAGGGGCCAAAAAGGAAAGACTACATTTCCTTACTTCTCCAGAAGGAGAGTCCACTCCCACTTTCCTAAGACTTGTTTGGGAAGTCAAAGTCTATGTCTTAGCCTTGCAATACACATGTTCCCTGTATGGCTCTGAATGTCCTTGTACAAGTCTAGGTGACTGATATTTCTCAACATGTTTGGTGCAAATGTGCAGAACTCCTTAATCTCTACATGCCAAATGATGGAGTTTATGAAGCCAGAAAGTAAAAGTAATTTATAAACCTCATTTCAGATCTCAAAGGAATAATGTAAGGCAAAATAGAGATATTATGTACCTCCTTTTCTTGTACATTCACTGGTTACCATGTAAACTAAGAGGAACTACTTTTAAGTAAAACTCAGCATTTTGAAATAGTTTGTCTCTCTTGTCTAAAAGAGCTTTCAAAAGAATCCATTTGTCCTGTTTTTCTTCCTATTCCTTTTCTTTCCTACTCCCTCTTGAATACCACTGGTCTTATTTCTGACTTACAAGAATGGTCATCTGCTCTTCTCATTCTCATGTGGTCTCTGTGGATAGCAGAGAAATGATGAACCTTGCATTCCTTCACTGTCTTGGTCCCAGGGGAAATAATTGTAGCCACAGATATAGAGCAGAAAAAATGAGTGAGCTGCGCTTTTCCACCATCCTTTATTTACACTTTTCATGGTTTCTTTTTCCTCAATATTGGTTATGTGTTAATGTTCATCCAGCAACCCAGCAGGGATCAGTCTTTACTCACATTAGTGGAATATCTTATCACAGCAAGGAAAAGGTATAAGAGTCCAGGTCAAAGAACTAGATAGCACCCAAATTTTTTATAACTTGCAATACCATTTGGGATGACTAAAATTATGACATAAAAGACTGTTTTTTAAATGAATATAGAGTAATCCCACCAGTCTCAGAGCAACTTTAAATGTACAGGCCCTTGTCCATGAGTAGCAAAACTCCCTTTATAAAGTAGCACACCCAAAGTAAAGGCAGCAGTGATACAGTGTGCTAGAGGTTTTGTACTTTGCAAAATAGAGCTATGAAAACAGGGCATAGCAGCAATTTTATAGCATAAACTGTGATAAAATATTGGCAGAGATTAGTAACATTTGCCTAGTTTCAGGTTTCTCTACAAAATTCAGGTATTACATGAGATTTAGCACAATCTTTCTACACAAACGCAAAGGACTTTTTAAAAATAACTTTTGTGACAACAGAGAAAACAAATATCTTTCTGACTTTATTTCTCATTTATAATTCTTTTTGGCTGCCCAAGACGAGACCATGTACCCAGATACACGAATCTACGAAGTTAGGGTGAAGTCAGAAGGAAAGGGTAGAAGAGAGGAGTATGTTTATGCTGACTTCATGTTTTTTATTGATTCACCAGCAGTCCACTCTGGCTGTCATGAAACACATTTCTAGTATGCACCAGCTGGAAAAGGGAACTATTGCAAGTTAATATTATTTAGGAATCAAAAAGGATATAAAAGTTACAACATAGTTCTAGAAGCTTCTTTAGAAGATACTTCAACATTACAAATAGAATTTTCCAAAAGATGTTCATTTTACCAAATATCTTAAACCGATGAGCCTAGCAGATATTGGCCTGGAATAAAATTACGCTGCACAATTTTTCCAGGTAAGCAGCTGCAGGAGAGAAAGAGATAGTACCATGAGCAGGATAAGTACTGCTTACGTCTGCTCACAGAGCAGCAAGAGGACTCATCCCACTTCACATCTTTAATCAAGACTCTGGGGTTTGTGCTTTCACCTGGCACCAGGGAAAATCATTTTGAAATGATCTCTCTGTTGAAGGGAGTCTGAACACACATTATCTGCCTCTCCAATCTGTCCTTAGGCTTTCACTTGTTCTCAGTTTGGATCCACTCCAGAGATCGCAAAGTCTGTTCTCAGATGAGCATTATAACCAATAGACTCTTGTGTAAATAAATTAATCATTTCTTATTTCACTTTTGCATCCATCTGAGAGCTTTCATGGGGTGGGACTTTATGACAAAGTATCAGTTTGCAGGTCCTGGTGTCATAGATTTCCATCCAGTATTCAGTTATATGGTAATTCCCACATCACTCCAGTTGGTGGCTTCTGCTTGCTGCAAGATATGCATGAAACTGTATCTAAAAGAAACAGTAACTCCTCCATGCACCATTCGTTCACCATTCATTCACCAAACTCAGTGAATGAAAGTTGGATGCTTTGATGAAGACTTTCATTGAGCTGAAGTCTTTGATGAGGCTGTCACCTAACCTCCTACAAAAAGTCAGTACACACCCTGTGAACTCTACAGGAAAGAGAAGACTTCTCAGCAACCACTTGTAGGGGCACTTAGAAGAGTCTGCAGCCAGTTTTTTCAAGAGGATCTGATGGAGCTATGGAAGCAAAACTGAGCACAGGTGTGATTCTATGTTATATTAAGTTAGTCCTGCAGAGAGATGAAAGGAAAAGTGATGGGGTAAATTCAAAGACACTTCCTTAAATATAGTCAAGGTATTACTAAGATTCTTTTTTGAATAAGAAACAAAAATATTAAAAGAGTTACACAGAGACAAAAAAATCGGAAGCATCATAATGGACTTCAATGCCATGGGTATCAGGGGCTAACCTGACAGACTGCAGTAAAGATGTATATTGTGGGGAAATACAGCATCTACAATTTATTATTTCCTGTAGACATAGCATGTAGTACCATGAGCTCCTGATATATCTCATGAGGAATTTGCAGGATATCTCCTTTAATTAACTTGAGTCACTAGTGAATGCAAGTAAATAAATCAATACAATCTTGATCTTCTCAGAATTAAATGTGTAGAAGGTTCCTTCATTACCTTGGGAGTTTCTCTCATGATTTGTTTCTTAGTTATGCAGATCGATTTGGCTGTTCAGCATGGAGGTCCAAGTTTCTCTCCTCATGCCTGAGGTGTTGTCAAGTGAGCAGAAGAAAGCAGGAGACAGACTTCCCTGGAGCTAGCTCTGGGTTTTGGTGGTTACCTGAACTGACATTGCAGTTACTGAAAGTTCGTTACACCTCCTGTTCCTTGAAGCCTGTTCCTTTCCTCCTCTCTTCTGTCTTGGTAGAAACACCATTGTGAACTTAGTGCCAGGACCTCCGTGAACTTTGTTTTAGGGAGTCAGCAAAGTCTGCTAGGGTAGATGAATGAGTGTCAGAATAATGCTCCAATTCCCAAGACAGGGTTTCTGTTATACTGATGCCATTATCTGACTATGGAAGGAGGGAGGAAAGGAGAACAGAAGGAACTCGTGTCAAGTCCTGAGTGTATTTAGGCCTCTACTCACTGTTACCAGTTTGTGACTAAGCAGTTAGATCATATTTCACACCGTTGTTTGGAGTCCCCTGAGTGAGCCTGCTCCAAACTCTACCAAAACTTTCAGGCAGAAGACTGCCTAGCTCTTTTCTGGTCCTTTTGCAGCAAATGACTAAGTTGGATTTGAAACCATTTCCATAAGGGACACAGTCAAAATAAATGCAATGACTGAGAAGTAATTCTATAGCTTTGTGCTTCAAATTCACATTCCTGCCTGAGTTTTCTGACCAAAGACAAAAAAATCGTCTTTTATTACACATCAAGTGTTAGCATAGCTTCTAAAAGACAAACCAATTTCAAATATCAGAGAACAGAATAAAGTTTAAACCATAGGAGTAGCAATTTCTTACTCTGGAAATCAATACCTTTGCACTGAGGAGAGCTGCAAAGTCTCTTCAGTTTCTGTTGCAGTATGCTGAGGCTCTGATTCCCACTGTAAGCATTACTCAGTTTCAACAGACTTTGATCTTTACTGGGAGGGAACAAGGATCTGACCTCTGCCTGAACTTTAGTCCTGTGGAGAAAGAGATTCCCCAGTTAGAAAAGTAGAGGTTTCCAAGCTTCTTATACATCTGTTAGCTTCCCAACAGGCAGCATGTGCATGTGCCTGGGCAGTGTTCCTGAGACGTCTCCTCCAATTAACCTCTCAGAGAAGCTTGCCAGCTAATTTGCTGACCAACCCCAAACAACCAAAAAATAAACCCAAAAATTTTTAAAAAAGGAGGAAGATAAAAAAAGTGCCAGGCAGTGGTTTTGAGCATGATTCTTGAATTAACTTCACCAGACAGAGTGAAAAAATAGCTCTGGCTGCTGTGCAATAATCTCATTCCTGCATCTCTTTCTAGCACTTCTCCCTCCTCACCCCCAAACTTTCTCACTGGCAAGTTTCCTGATGTGATTAAGTCGTTTTTGGTTTCCTTGGGTAGAAATAACGGAGATCTCCCAATGTCCTGGGTTGTAGTGTGGGATGTACACAAAGTATTTATTCTATCACCATCTTCATGGACTGTTAAAACCAAGTGGGGCAGAGCTCTAGTGTTGGGCTGTCTTCTGCTAATGGCCCATCAATGCCTTGCCTGTAACTCACAGGTAACTCCCTCCAGGAGTTCTCTGTTTAATGGGCCATCAAGGACCCACTTCACACTCATCATCCCATTGTGAGATGCTCTGCCCAGGGGGAGGAGCCAAGCATTCTCACCTGGATATAAGCTGGTATTTGGAACTGTGCAAGGAGCCCTTACCTACTGGATTCCCAGAGGACCAGAGCTACCAGACCTTTCTACAGGATCACTGCTTCAGGAAGAGCACCTCATCTGGACTGCTTCCATCATCCTGCTCAGGTTGTATTCTGACTCTGTCAGTGATCCTTTGTGTTATTGCATTTATTTTATTTTATTTTTACCTTTTTACCTTTCTTCTTATTAAATTGTATCTCTGACTTGGATCCTCTCACTTGTTTTCTTTCAAACCACAACACCCAAGTAAAGGGAGCTGTGAATATAGACCAAAATTCAATTCACTGAGCTCCTAAAAAAATCTATATAAACCAACAACCTGCGCTACTCTTTTGAATTCCTGATGAAAAGTGTGGATATTAAAGGAGTGTACTGGCTACTGTTGAGCTTGCATATTCCTTGCATAGCTAAAGGACCTTTCTGCTTCGCATGCTGCCCTACCAGTGAGGAGGCTGGGAGTACACAAGGAGTTGGGAGGGACACAGCTGGGACAGCTGACCTCAACTGACCATTCCACACCATATGGTATTTTGCTCAGTGTTAAAATGGGGTGGGGAAGGAAGGTTGGCCAGGGCTGTCACTGCTCAGGGATTGACTGGGCATCTGTTATTTGGTGGCAAGCAATTGGCTCTCTTCTTCATCACTTGTTTTTAGGCTTTTACTCTTCTGGTTCTCTTCTCCAGAGGGAGAGTGAACTACTGGCTTTATGGTGCCTAGCTGCCTGCTGTGATTAAACCATGATAGACTTGAAACCCTTCCACAGATTTGCTGAAACCAACACCTGAGGCTGCACGAGTTTCTTGCATGAAGTTGTAAACCAGTATATACTGCCCCATCTGACAATTTTACCCTGTGATTCCTCTCACATCCTAAAAGATTCCAAATACCTCCACGTTTTTCTCACTGGATTTGGGTTTACTTCTCTTTCGCCTCATGTTTTCTCCTGATGCCTTCTCATTCCCACCAGCCACAAACCAAACTTCAATCTCCTGTCTCCCTATCTCCATCTGCTTTCCTTCCTCTGCTTGCCTTTCTTCCTCCTTGCTGTTCCTGTGGACTAGTCTCAACACCAATTCAAGGGCTGAAAGCACATCAGTGTGTCACTTCTCTTGCCTTGCTGCACCCCCCCATTGCTGCCCCAGTCACAGCATGACCAGCTGTGGCACAGCTGTGTGGGACACTCTTGGAGGATGCCTCCTTCTCCCTAGCTCATCTTGCTGACCTCATGCTGAGGCTTGATTCTTTTTTTTTCCCCATCCTGTTTTTTTTTTCCACTCTTCCTCACTCCTTCCTTCTTGTCACTTTAGGATCATTTCTCTCTCATGCAAAAGAAAGCGGGAAGGGGGAAGAAATACCTCAAAATAAGTACAGCCATAGAAGACTGGCTGTTCTTCCACTCATTCTCTGTATAACAGGGCATAGCAGTGGGAGATTACCAGGCACGTAAGATGGACAAAGGTGTTGAAAAATTGAGGAACACATGAGATTTTTCCTTATGAGCTTGAATGCTGCTCACAATTTGGCTTTGAGTGTGTTTGAGGTGATCTGTTCATGAAGACAATTACATGGCATGGCTTCCTTGTGATGATTAGAAGGGTTTTTTCACTGACCAGGATTGTTTCATCTCTCTGTTGCTCTAATTTGCTCTCTTGTAGGAAAAGATAGGGTAAAGGTGTAACAGCCGGTTTAAGAAAGTAGATTTTTGTTGTTTAACACAGCCTGGCATAATTACTATCAAATTAGCTGTGGTTGAAACTAATCTCTTGGACTGTAAATTGCACTGCTCCACAATGCCTATGTACTCCCTTCAGGATGCCTACATCTTAAAGTGGGTGAAAAAGCTGATAGTTTGCTTAAAGTGTTTGCCTCTGACCTGAGCACTGCTGGCAGGAGTAAGAATCAGCTAGTGGCTGTGTAACAGAGTTGTGGATGGTAATAATAGGATATGATAAGAAAGCTGTTTGTCTGGGATGGAGAGAGGGACCACAGTGCTACAGAAGAGACTTCTGGCAGTGACAGCAAGTCCTCATCTGCTGAGGTGTCTTTTTCTGCCTCGGCTAGCCCTGACACCTCAACAGTAAAGGGGGCGGCTCGGTAGCAGGGTGAACCTCACCGACCCTGTGCGTTCTTGCTTGGTTGAAGGAGTGAAGCAACGACGGCAGGAAAAAGAGGAGGCTGTTCTGGGTTAACTGCTGGCTTTATTCATCAGGGTATCTGCCCCAGCAGACACCCCTCAGCAGAAGCAGCGGGGGAAAAACGAGGGAAAAAAGCTCTCCGAACCCCCCCAATGCAGCACCTTTTATTGGGGGGAGGAACTCAGGGATGGGTCTAACTGGGGACAAATCAGGGGCCAAAGGGGCAAGGCTCTCTGGATAAATGACATACATACTAACAAATTAATAACTCAGGTGGGGAGACAGCTGAAGTCTTGTCCAATCACTTGGGGTTTTTCATGGAACTTTCCAGACTTTTGGGAGAGACCCCAAAGTGACAGACAAGGCCCAGGGGCTGGATAACTTCTGATTGACATATAACTGGGGTTGGGATGAAACCAATGAGGGTGGAACATGGGTGCATGGGGCAAACCATTATAACTTATAAAAATGAACTTAATACAAGGAACAAATACATACATAAAACTGATAAAACCAAACCCACACCACTACATCTCCCCCTTTCTTTTTATTTAAAAGGACATGGACTGCATTCGAGAGGAAGGGTACTCCGACTCGAAGGACAGATCTTCGTCCCATTGTTGGTCAGAGTGCCATTCCTCTGAAGGAATGGACCACTCTCTTAGATTGCCACCCTCCTCAGATGGAATGACTCCTTCTGGATCTGATCTATTTGTGGGAGCCGTTACTACAAAAACTTGGCGTACTTGAGAGGGTGTAGTGGTGTTGGAAACTAAACAGACAATTACACGTCTAATTAACATAAAGGTAAATAAAATACTGACAAGGACAATCCAAATTAAAAGTCCAGCTTTGATCCATGACCCTGCCCATTTAGAAAGTCCCCAGCTCTCAAAAAGTTCATCCAGCCAGTCTTCAAGCTTTTCGTTGCCACCGCCGACCGTGTTTGATGGTGCTGTGGATGGAGACGACTGGTTGACCCAGGCGTCTGTCATCGATTGTGGGACGAACCCTCCAATGGTCGGTATCTTGAGGCTGGCGAGCAGGAAGAGCTGCAGAAGGCTGACAGCCAGAGGGACCTCCATTTGGGACAGGGCAAGATCTGGCACAACTAAATAGAACTTGAAACAACAACACAGTTAGAGAGCCAATTGGGAAAGGGTAAGGGGAGAGAGAACTCTTCTTGGGAGCTTGAACCCTTCTTTTTCCTCCTCCAGGACGCTACTGTGACTTGTGACACTTTTTGTCCAGAGACTTTGGGAATGTAGGGCCTCACCCACTTAGAAGGAATCCACCGAAGTCCGGTGGGAGTGGAGACACAGGCGTACCCGCGCCCCCACGTCACTAAACTGTGAGGACCTTCTGTTCTCAAAGTTTCCAGGTCTTTGACAAGGACCTTTGGCCTTGCCTTTAGAGCCAGTTGTTGATTGCCTGCAAAATGGCGCACGATTGGCGGGTTCAGCGCCTCAAAAGAACAATTCAAGAAATTAATGGTGAACGGGGCCTTGGCTAACCGAATTGAAGGGGGTTCAACTTTCAAAACTTGTTGCTGTTGACACAGGACCCTTTTTAGATCTTTGTGGGTCCTTTCTACGATTGCTTGGCCTGTCGGGGAGTGGGGGATGCCTTTTTTATGTTCCACTCCCCATTGCTGCAGGAAGCTGCGGAACTCCTTGGATTTGTACGCAGGCCCGTTATCGGTTTTGAGAGACTTTGGGATGCCCAGGAAGGAGAAAGCCTGGATCAGGTGTCTGATTGCATCTCCAGACTTCTCTCCTGTGTGGGCAGAGGCATAGACAGCACCAGAAAAAGTGTCCACAGAGACATGCACATACTTTTGTCTCCCAAACTGGGAGAAGTGCGTGACGTCTGTCTGCCACACCTCGCAGCTGTTTAGTCCTCGGGGGTTCACTCCCGCACTCTGTCAGAGTCTGTCCAAGGATGTGTTATGCCTCACAACTGTCTCCGATGGCTGAAGACCAAGACCCCCAGAGAGACTGGGGAGAGCCCCTGGCCTGGCTGAGGTGGGGCGCCTGCCGAGGACTGATACACATCTCCACGAGAATGGAATGCAAGAACAATAGCAGCTCGTTACAGTGGACTGAGCTGACTATACTGACCGTGCTAGAAGGGCACAGCTTGCTGCTTGTTCCTGAGCACCCAACTTTGACGCAGGTGCCTGCACTGGCCCAGTGCCCTCTTTGGCTCCATTCCACTCACCTTGGTCCTCTTCCTGACCAGCCTATAAAGACTCTGCGGATCCCGTGCACCCTTTGTGTACACCCCACTGGAGAAGATCGCCTCTATGGGCATCTCTACGTCTTGAGGACCTCCGACTCTCCACGTGGTAGCTATAATCCCCCTTCCCCTCTTTCTCTATCTTTCTCACTATTCTCTATTTTCTTTCCCTACTATCGCATTGTGGGCACTAAATAAAAGTGCATTTTTTGTTTAAGCAAACTGGTTTGTCCCCTGTTGTGTCTTTTGCGCTTTGAGATCTCCAAAACGAACCATCAGGTTCCCCGCATATGTTTGCGGACCCTGACATTAAATTGGCGTCACAGACAGGATCTTGATAGACTGTGGAGTTGCGGGTTTTATATAGTTTGTAGAAGGGGAAGGACCCTCGTCTCAGCCGCACCTAGCACGCCACTTCGGTGAGCGCTGTTAGAAAGCAAGGGGGGCGAGGGAAAATTCCCGCAAACTGTATACACCCAGGCGAATAAGCACTCCTTGTCATCAGGATATTTCAGAAACGATCTCACTGTGCAAAAGATGGGACTCTGTGTTTTGAGCTGCTTGGTGTAGTTGAGGAGACAACAGGTTTTTTTGTGAAGAAGTGCCTCCCAAGCAGCTGGATCTCCTCTCCCATTCCAGGGAAGCGAAGGGAAACACAGTATTAGCTGTGCCATTGTTTGTAACTTCAAGAATACCTCCCTGAGAGTGGTTTTTTGTCCCTTCACAAAAAAAATGAGTGAAAATTCTAGTACAAAAGATAAGGATATTCTTTTTGCTTTGTTAACAAAGCATGGTGCTAGACCTTCTCCAGCTGGAGAAGAGTGGGCACAAGATAATTGGTTTAAGTGTGAAAACATTGTAGATAGAATATATTCTTTGCAACATGATGCTAGGTATAAACTGGGCAGAAATAAAACCATTCTTTGCTCAGTTTTGGGGACCTGCCTTTTGGCAGCCATAAAAACCCATTTTAAACGGGTAAGTGAAGAGAGAGCAGAAATAGAATCCCTGCAAAAACAATTGGAACAGGAAAGAAATCGAGAGGGAGAAGTAATAGAATCCCTGCAAGATTTGGTAGAAGCTTTGCAAAAACAATTAGAACAGGAAAGAAATCAGAAATATTTGCTGGAGATTTCCCTTGCAGAAGAGCGGAGCAAAAATTCAAAACTTGTAGATTCACCAAAGGAAACAGGAAGAAAGGAGACATACAGCATTAAACAGATGTACCCTCAGAAAGAATTAGCACACATGCAAAATTGTGGGGAACTCTGTTGCTCCAACTTGACACCTCTTGTCAAAACAGAATTTAATTGTATAAATGAAGAGGTTCATGACCCCCACATAACCACCAAACAAACACCCAACACAGCCACTGAATTAGCTAAATTAAAGAAAGAATACTCCCGACTTTCTAGCGAATCAGAGACAGAGTATGTCTTTAGAGTTTCACTTACTGGGGGTGCCCAAATTAAATTAAGTGAACAAGAAGCAAGTGGCTACTGGGGACATGGAGTTTTCTTAACAACAGGGAATACACGTGCTTCATGGTCCCTGACACAGCGTGCAGCTTACTGGGCAGGGGGACTAAGTCCCCTTGAAAGGGGCGACCCTCTGGCAATAGTCGGCACCCTGGACCAACTCCTAGAAAACATACACAAAGCTGCATGCTTGCAAATGATACATGAAAGAAAATTGATTTCTGGCTATGAGTCACCCATGCAACAGCCTGTCAAACCTGAGATTATGACCCCCCTAATTCGAGGTTTGCTGGAATCTCTTAAATCAACAGCAATTATTCTTCAACAAACAATAGCATCTATCACTCCGGTAGACAGGCTTGAAAGATTTCTTGGACACACAAGTGATCAAACCGGTTCCACTGACTCCACTGACTTCTCGCCTTTTGCTACTCCTAGCACACAATCTAACAGCAGTCATAACAGTGGAAAATACAGACTGGTGAAGCACTCAGAGGACAAACCCGAAAAACCCAGAGAAGTCAGGCACATTGCTTCTCCTAATGAAAAACCAGAAAAGGGAGAACAAATCTCTAACCAGCAGCAGTTGTGGTTGCTAGGGCTGAAAAGGGGACTACCTCGAGAAGTAATGGACAAATTGCCTTATGATAAATTGGTTAAAATAAAATTGCTGCTTTTTGAAGCAACTGTCCACCAAGCCCTTGGCCCTATTCATCCTACAGATCCTTTTCAGGTAGAATGGAGATTTGCCACCTCAGGATTGTCATTGTATATATGGCAAAGGGGTCCTGAAGGCCCAATCAGATCTGTCAGCTCTCACTCTTGTGGCTTTAAAGATGCTGAAAAGAGGTATACTGCCTGGGAAAAAGGCTTGTTTGTGGTTAGCTTAGCTCTCATAGAAGTGGAGAAAATTGCACAACAACCAATTGTTTTGAGAGGCCCCTTCAAGGTTAAGTCAGTCACTACTGGGACCCCCCCACCTGCCGGGGTGGCCGAGAGGACCTCAGTAAGACAGTGGTCTGCTCAGATTGAACACTATTGTAACATCTTCTCAATAACTAAAGGAGCTGTGAAAAATCTAGCACTACAAGAAGCAGAAAACTTGGATAGCATCCAAGACAAACCTGCCTCAGTCATTACCCCTCCCTTTTCCCCCGAACAACCAGCAAATCCTTGGTTTACTGATCCTTCTGCCTTTTGCCTGACAGCTTCAGGCATAATTCCCTCACTATGGGGACCAATTGATTCCAGCAATCCAGCACATTGCCCTGGACAGTCCGTTTTGGTGGACCTCTCTACTGTAGGGGAAGTACCACTAGTGCTGAAAACCCCTCTGAATAAATATACATGGGCAGCCTTTGATGCTCTAGGGAAAGAGCATCAAATAAATACAGGATGGGCAATTTTCATCATTCTAACCTTCTGCCTCCTCGTGGCAGATTCTGTTGTGCTTACTTTCCACAGGAGAACTCCGAGGGACATGAAGGCCATATAAACCATGATAAATATTTTAAGCAGAAATTTTAAATAGCATTGATTCAGAAATATTAATGAATAAATTGGTTGCCACAATTAGAGATTTGACCAAATTACAACAATTATTATAATTGTCCTTATTGGCTTTGAGGACACTTGAGTGATTGCTATTAAACATATTACCAAATTGGGAAAAGATAAATGTGAATGATAGCAAATTGGTAATTGATACACCTGATGCTACACAAAACAATATTTATTTGGCCCTTAGCTGCATCCAGGCACAGCTTTGGATGCAAATGGTTGTTGCCTTAATTATAAGGCACGAAGAAGAAAGAATTCTTCCTACTGAAATTTGGAAAATAATTTGGAACAATTCAAATTATTTTCAAAGAGAATTCCAATCCTGGTGGAAATTAGTGAACTTTACCTATAACCCCAATACCAACACAGTCACAGCTTTTATGTTAACAATAGGTAATGCTTCAGTGCATTTGATATTCCCTATCATTGCATTAGGTATAAATCATGATGGAGCTATTCTCTATCCTTCCGAGCATAGAGAATGGGCCCGTCAAACTGGTGAGGAATGGCAAACTGTCAATTTAGAATCTTGTGTTGTTAGGGAGCAGCAAGGTTTCATTTGTGAAAGTAATGCAATCATACCTCAGGACATTTGTCTGGACACCGAGCAAAATATTTGTCATTTTGAAGTACATCCTAACAAAGCTCCTGGAACAGTACTTGTGTATATAGGCAATGGGTGTGCATGCTTTAGGACTGTCTGTAATGTTGTAACTGTAGAAAATGTAATGGTAGATACTAAAAATCACTCAAATTTTTGTGTTTGTGATTTTACCACAATTACAAGATGTGACTTTTCTTATAAAGTCCCAGCTACATCCTCCTTTTGATTTTGGTTTTGATTGGCCTTATTTTAGTTAACATCCCTTTTGCACAGGACACTCCTGTGATAAAAATAGGGTAAAAATTCGTGTATAAAATAATAATTCGATGTATAATGAAATAAAGCTAAAGTAAAATTGTAAAATCCAGTAGAAGGGTAACCGTTCTCTCTCAGCCTGCTAATCTCAGTTGCAAAGACAGGACGAAGATCATCAACTTAGACAAAGACACTGGCCAACCCTGATAAGAATCACTTCCTCGCCAAGGCAAGGAGAAATTCCTTCCTGACGACGATGCCAATCTCATCAACCTTCTGGTGCCACAAGCGGAATGAAATCAACATAAGACAGACTCTTGGAATTGACATAAGAAAGGAGCCTTCCCGGAATGAGACAACTAGACTTGATGAGATCCGGGAGGGCCATCGAAAAGAAATCCGGACTATTCAACCCACCTTGGACACCTGGACTGCCTAAGGGCAGAAAAATCCTATAAAACGGTGGACTGAAAGCTGCACCGGCGTGGACTAGGGCGTCTGGCACATCGGTGCGGACCTCTATCCACCCAGCGCGGCGCTGACAATTTCCTATTTTTGTGGTTTTTCTCTTTTTCAGGTGCTCGATATTCTGTTGTTAATAAATTGTCATTTATTAACCTGAAATTTGCCTTTGCATTTATAACAGATTTGGTGCCGTGACTCGGATTCGGAGGAAGCTGCGGGGACCTGCGATCCAGGAGGGTACCCCTGCTGATTTCGGCGGCCTGGTGAGTGAGGAGACCCCGCGGCTCCACCCGAACCTCCGAACCAAATTTAGGAGCGAGAAAACCACAAAAATAGGACAGGGGAAAGAACAGATCCGGGGGCAAAGAGAGCTCGGGAAGGCAAAGGGCCTTTGGAAAAGTCAACTTGCAATTGCTCGTAAAACGTCTAAGTGCACGAAGACATCCACGCAGGAAAAGGAGCTGTAAGTACTGCTGGTTGAGCGGGTGATTGGGCGAGTGTGTGAGACGTGATCTGATCACGAAGCGAGTGTGGACTTCAAGGTCGCATTTCCGTCTTTCCCGCGAGGGGAGCGGTCGGCCGCGAAGGAAGCGATTTCGTGTGAAACTCTCTTGCATCGCTCGTCAAAACCGGGACTAGGGAAGTCTCGGGGACCGATCACGGAGTGGGCAAAAAGGGGAAGGGTACGTCCTGTTGAGCTCGGGAATTGGTAAACCCTTTTTGCCAGCGGACCAAGGTAAGGGTCCAAAGAGAATCCGAAAGGATTGAGAACCGATCAGGAACCCTCGGCACAGCTTGCTGGAGGGGGAGTGATCGAAAAAGCCCCATCCCCTGAGAAAGAACCAAAGACACAACGCACAGGCAGAAAAGTCAACTTGCAGGGAATTTCGAAGATTTGGTAAGGAAATTCGCGAAACATGGGACAGAGAAAGAGTAAGCCCCAGAAAAAGACCTCAGAAAAATCCCCCTCTGGTAAGGGAAAGGGAACCATGAAAATCCCTCGAAATAGTCCCTTGGGGTGGATGTTGGAGCATTGGGGAGATTGTCCACAGAGGAAAGAGAAATCTAAGGAAAGAATGATTTACTATTGCATGGATGTGTGGGGTGGGGAGAAATTGGGGGATCACCTCACGTGGCCGGTAATGGGATCATTTGAAAGCTGGACATGTAGTGAGTTAAATCACTATGTGAAAAACAAGAGCCCCTCGGACCCCGAGGAGAGGGAATACGCCCGGCTTTGGCTAAACACCCAAGCTGGTTTGTTCCCGATAAAACAGAAAGGGCGGCCCGGAACCGGGACCGAGCCCTGGGAGCCCCTAGATCACCTCCCACCTCCCTACATTGGGCTGAATTCCCCACCCTCTCCAGAGCAAGTGGTGCCCACAGCTCCCTCCGATCCTCCAAACCAGCTTTTGGGGGCACAGGCATCTCAGGTGGGGAGTCATGCCTCCCCTCCATTGTCCCCACTGGCAGCTCCCTTACTGCCACCCCCGCTCCTGCCTCTCCTGTCTGGCCTGGGTCCGTCGGCAGCGCCCCCGTCGATAGATGCCATGACCGCGGGAGCCCCCTCTGAGATCCCGTCTGCGCCAGCTTGGGGGCACTCTCGGTCACCTTTTCCGCCGCAACCAGGGTTGGTCCGAGTGGAGGAGAGACTCCCCTCTGCTGCACAGGCGGCAGTCCCGCCCCCGCAGTCCGGGAGAGGGAGACAACCCACTGCTACCAGTTCTCCCCCTGCTAGCAGAACCCGATTGAAAGCAAGGATGATGAGTGATGAATGGGGAGAGAATGAGAATGTAGGACACAGTTTACTTCCATTAAGGGAAGTACCAATGGCCCCAGGGGTCATTGGATTTGTGAATGTGCCTCTCAACACGGGAGACGTGAGGGCGTTCAAAAAGGAAATGGGGCGATTGTTGGATGATCCTTTTGGTGTGGTGGACAGGTTGGATGAGTTCCTAGGGAGCAGCATTTATACATATGAGGACCTGATGGCAATCCTGAGGTCTTTATTCAACAATGAGGAAAGAGAGATGATAAAACAGGCGGGTATCAGAGACTGGGACCGGAGGAACCCACAGGGGACACCTGGGGATCAAAAGTGGCCCAGCTCTAGCCCAAACTGGAATGCACAAACAGAGGACGGGAGAAGGAGCATGGTAGATCTAAGGAACATCATAATTCAGGGCATCCAGGAAGCTGTCCCAAGGGGTCAGAACATTAGCAAGGCTTTCAATGAATGTCAAGGGAAAGAAGAGTCCCCCTCTGAATGGATCGAGCGATTAAGGCGAAGTCTACAGATATATTCTGGGACGGACCCTAATTCCCCTGTGGGGGAAGTTCTGCTCAAAACTCAGTTTGTGGCAAAGTCATGGGAGGACATTCGGAGAAAATTGGGAAAGATAGAGGGTTGGCAGGACAAAAGCTTGCAGGAATTGTTGCGGGAAGCCCAGAAAATATACATGAGGAGGGAGGATGAAAAACAGAAAGTACAAGCTAAGGTTTTGGTAGCTGCGGTGAAGGAGGTCCAGAGACAGGAACAGGCTTCGGGGAAATATAAAACCTTACCCCGAAAGTCTCAAGGCCCCCGAAAAGCAGCCCCAGACACGAGAAGGGAACTGCCCGAGTGCTACTATTGCAAAAGGGTAGAACACCTTCGGAGGGACTGCAAAAAGAGAATGAAAGATGAAAAAGTATTTGAGGAAGATTAGGGGTGTCAGGGGCTCTTCACCTTGGGGACCAGGACATCTAACGAGCCCCTGGTAAAACTGAAAGTAGGTCCCCAGCGTCAAGAAACCGTTTTTCTGGTGGATACCGGGGCAGAAAGGAGCACTTTACAAAATCTACCAATAAGGTGCATGGTCGGTAAGGAGAAAGTTGTGGTGGTGGGTGCAAAAGGGGATCCCTTTAGAGTACCTGTGATAGAAAGTGTGGAGATTGAATCAGAAAATAAAGTCTGCCTAGGGAATTTGTTGTTGGTAGAGGAAGCTGATTACAACTTGCTAGGGAGAGATATGATCATCGCTCTTGGAATTAGCATAGTTGTAAGAAGTTCCGATCTTGTGGTGAAAATGTTTAAACTCACTGAGAAGGATGAGGCAGACATCAATCCAGAGGTATGGCACTCTAAAGGGGAGGTGGGGAAGCTAGAAATAGACCCCATTCATATTATAATCGAGAACCCCGAGGACCCTATACGGGTCAAACAGTATCCCATTCCCCTGGAAGGGAGAAAGGGATTGAAGCGGGTTATCGATGATCTCTTGAAGGGAGGAACAATAGAGCCATGCATGTCCCCCCATAACACCCCTATACTGGCTGTAAAGAAGGCAGATGGAAGCTATCGGTTAGTTCAGGATTTGAGGGCAGTGAATGCCCGAACCAGGACCAGGTTTCCGGTAGTGGCCAATCCGTATACTTTGTTGAATCGGCTCACGCCTAAGGATGTGTGGTATAGTGTGATTGACCTGAAGGATGCATTTTGGACTTGCCCCTTGGATGAGAAAAGCAGGGATTACTTTGCCTTTCAGTGGGAGGACCCCGATACCAACAGAAAACAGCAGTTGAGATGGACGGTGCTTCCGCAAGGATTTGTAGAATCCCCTAATCTATTCGGGCAGGCCCTGGAGCACCTCTTGACTCAGTTTACCCCAAAGGCAGGGACGAAATTGTTGCAGTATGTGGATGATCTGCTAATAGCAGGATCTTCAGAGGAGCGGGTGAGGGAATGTACAGTGGAATTGTTAAACTTTATTGGAGCTAAGGGTCTGAAAGTTTCAAAATCCAAACTGCAGTTCACGGAGCCCGAAGTGAAGTACCTGGGGCATTGGCTGTCCCAAGGGAAAAAGAAATTGGACCCTGAGAGAGTCGCGGGAATTATAGCATTGCCCGCGCCAAAAACTAAAAGGCAAATACGCCAATTATTAGGGCTCCTGGGATACTGCAGGCAGTGGATTGAGGGTTTCAGTGAAAAGGTAAAATTTCTGTATGAAAGATTAAACACCGACAGGGTGAAGTGGACCGAACAGGATGAATTAGATTTTCAAAAATTAAAAGAGGTTCTCATGACAGCCCCAGTACTGACCCTTCCAGATGTGAACAAAGAATTCCAGTTGTTTGTAGATGTTAGTGGGCAAACTGCACAGGGAGTCCTGACTCAGGAATGGGCCAGCAAAAAGAAACCCATAGGATTTTTATCAAAAATCCTGGATCCTGTGAGTCGAGGATGGCCTACGTGTTTGCAGGCTATAGTTGCAGTGGCACTCCTGGTGGAAGAGGCGAGAAAGATTACCTTCGGAGCCTCTCTGGTAGTTTACACCCCTCACAATGTGAGAAACATTCTGCAACAAAAAGTGGAAAAGTGGCTGACCGATTCCAGGCTTCTGAAATATGAAGCCATCCTAATCAGCTCCCCAGGATTGGAGTTGAAAACCACCTCGGCACAAAACCCTGCACAGTTCATGTTTGGAGACCTTTCTGAGGAACTGTTGCATGATTGTGCTGAGATCGTGGAACTTCAGACAAAAGTAAGATCAGATTTGGAGGATCAGGAATTGGAGGGGGGAGAGAAATGGTTTGTGGATGGGTCGGCAAGAGTAGTCGAGGGGAAAAGAAAATCAGGATACGCAGTGGTGGATGGCAGAACAGGAAGAGTGGTGGAATCGGGTCCCCTGAGACCCGAA
Source organism: Zosterops lateralis (assembly GCF_965231275.1). NCBI lineage: Eukaryota > Metazoa > Chordata > Aves > Passeriformes > Zosteropidae > Zosterops > Zosterops lateralis. The sequence continues at coordinate 130,807,180 of NC_139762.1, forward strand.
TGGTCGGCCCAGGCTTGTGAGCTTCACGCTCTCCTGAGAGCTCTCAAAAGGTTAAAGGGAAAGAAGGGGACCATATTCACTGATTCTCGGTATGCGTTTGGGGTGGTTCACACTTTTGGGAAAATTTGGGAAGAAAGGGGCTTGATAAACACAAAAGGGAAAGGTTTGGTCCATGGCGAAATGATTCGACAAATCTTGGAGGCAATCAGGGAACCAAAAGAGATTGCGGTGGTGCATGTGAAAGGGCATCAGATTGGATTGCAATTTCAGACGCGTGGGAATAACCTGGCTGACCAAGAGGCAAAAAGGGCAGCATTACTCACAGTGAGAATCCCCGAGGTGATTGGGGAGGAAAACTCCGGAATCCAAATATGTCCCTCTGAAAGGGACATTGAAGGATTTAAGGAGATGGGAGGGGCATTGGAGATGGGAAAATGGAAATTGCCGGATGGAAGGGAATTGGTCCCGAAAGGTGTGGCCAGAGGGATCCTGAGACGCCTGCACGAACAGACCCACTGGGGAACACGGGCATTGGCTGACCAGTTTCTGAAATTCTTTGGGTGCAAGGGGGTCTTTGAGTTGGCAAAACAAGAGGTACAGGGGTGCGTGACTTGCCAGAAAGTGAATCGATCCAGATCCAGACAAGCGGCTTGGGGAGGTCGTCCTCTTTCATACCGGCCGTTTGAAAGGATCCAGGTGGATTTCACTGAATTACCAAAGGTCGGGAGATATAGGTACTTATTGGTTATTGTGGACAAATTGACACATTGGGTAGAGACGTACCCAAGGGCAAAAGCCACGGCTCAAACGGTTTCCAAAGTATTATTAGAGGAAATAGTCCCCAGGTACGGAATCGTGGATTGCATAGATTCAGATCAAGGGACTCATTTTACCTCGAAAATCATAAAACAATTAACCGAGGCCTTGGGAATCAGATGGCAATATCACACCCCCTGGCACCCTCAAAGTTCAGGGCAAGTAGAAAGAATGAATCAGACCTTAAAAACTCAGTTGGCAAAACTCATGCTGGAAACAAAGATGTGTTGGGTAAAATGCCTTCCCCTTGCTTTGTTGAACATAAGAACCATGCCTCATTCTGATACGGGACTGTCCCCCTTTGAAATGTTGTATGGGATGCCATACAAACACGGAATGCCTGTGGGACATCCCCGAGTCGAGGATGTGCAGTTACAACCTTATCTCATCACTGTAAACAAAAATTTACAGGAGCTCAGAAGGCGTGGACTCATCCCCCAAAGTGCCCCTCTCGGATTTGCGATTCATCAGATTCGGCCCGGAGATAAAGTGTTGATCAGGACTTGGAAAGAGATTCCTCTCGCCCCGCAGTGGGAAGGACCGTTCCTGGTACTACTCACAACTGACACCGCAGTTCGAACCGCTGAGAAGGGTTGGACTCATTCCTCAAGGGTGAAAAAGATCGAGGACCCAAAAGCCTCGGACTAGAAGGTCACCACCCCTCCTGGAGAGCTCAAAATCAAACTCAGGCGTCAACCTAGATGACCGACCAGATAAGTTGTAATACCCCAGGTTGTGAGTGCTTTCCCTTCATTCACTTTGAATGCGTGTACTGTAAACAGGTTTGGGTCACCCACTGTTGGAGAGGGAGTCGACCTAAAGGTTTGTGCACTAACTGTCTAATCGAGGAGCAGGTTAACACAGACTGCCTCTTAGTACTTGCCACTTGGGCCGGACTTTTGGAATTAGATTCTCCTGAGTGGTATCAGATTTTCAAAAAGGGAATAAAGGGAAAATTGGATGCTAAAGCAGAACCCTTAGCAATTGAGTGCCGGAGGACCATCAAGGTACCTTGCCGAGGAGATACAATCAAATTATCCCGGTGGGCAACCTATAAGAGAAGGTTTGCCATCAGGACCACACGGGCCCCTGAAGCAAACCCTTGCTGTCGAGAAGATGGTTTACCCCGCCGTATGTTCCCATACGGGCGATGGGCAAGGCAGAGGGGTTTTTCGGTGGGGAATCCTGACGGTCCTGAGCCTAGCCGTGTGCTGGGCCAAGGGGACCCTTCCAGGGGCGCTCCTGGGGGAGAATCCTCCCGCGAAGTGTGAATGATGCTTAACAGCACCAGAAACCGGGCAGATAATGGATTGTCCTCTAAAAAGGCAGTTGGGTGATTGTTGGGCTAATGGCACTCGATTTCACCTTTGTGAATTGGAAGGAAGGGTCCGGTGCCAACGCTCAGGGGCAAGTCCTAAGGGCGGGCTGTTCAGGGATCCTGCTCACTCACTCGTTAGACGAAGGCGGGAACTCGAAACTCCTTACCCGGTACCAACATGTCAACAATGTAACAAAACTGTATGGATGGGAGGAAAAAAGCAATCTACCTTCCTTGCCTACTATAAGGTGAATCCCCTGTGCTACGACAAAGCGAAACTAAAAATATGTAATATGGGTGGAAAATTGTATTGGGAAGGGAGGAATCTCAAACATGAGGAAACGGGTTTCTTGGACTCAGAACCCATCATTTTCGAGTTATTGCCTCCGGGAGATAAGCGTGTGTGTTTGCAGTTTGACCAAGTTTTTTGTTTTTCAAGGGACGAGGAAGGGATGGACCCTGAAAGTAAAATGAAACAGGTAACATTGGAACTCAGGAAAAAGGAAGCTGAGGCCAGAAAGAGGAGAATTGAGCAGGAAAGGTTGAAATCGCTCAGTGAACAGTACGAGCAATTGGAAAGGCAATACGGGGATGGGGGATTTCCGGCTCCTAACCAAAACCTCTTTGTAGAACTAATGCAGGAGATAGCCACTGAATTGGGGCTGACGGATTGCTGGATTTGTGGGGGATTAAAGTCAGCCGAAAGGTGGCCCTGGAAAGGAGAAGGATTAGCCCCGGAACAACTTCTAAAATGGGAAAGCTCTAAAATGTCAAAAATAGTAAAGAGACCGGAGGGATGGATTTTGGAAAAAAGGATAGTGGGAACTATCTGCATCAGCCGGGAGGGGAAGGAGTTCACCGATCTGGTGGGTTATACTCCTTGCATAAATACCCTAACGGTGAATGACAAAACACGGGTCTGGCAACCTGAACCACCCTCCGGATATTGGAGCCAAATTCGAGAAAAAGATTGTGAGTGGTTTGAGACTATGGGACTTTGTTGGCACAAAAGTCCCGGGGCTAATCCATTTCAGGCACTAGCGGGACTGAGAGAGTACTGGGACGAGCTGGGTAGAACCAATATAGGCTGGAAAGCTCCAGATGGGATATATTGGATTTGTGGAAAGAAGGCCTATAGCGAACTTCCCCGGAAATGGAAGGGGTCCTGTACCCTAGGAATGATAAGACCCTTCTTTTTCACCTTGCCCAGAGCCGAAAGCAATTTGTTAGGAGCTCCTCTCTTCGAAACATTAAACCGACAGAGAAGGGAGATAAGACGGGAGCTACCCATAGCCGGAGGCAACCAGAAATGGGGGGAGGAGGAGTGGCCCGCTGAAAGAATCATTGAGTATTATGGGCCAGCCACCTGGGCGAACGATGGCAGTTGGGGATATCGAACACCCATTTACCTCCTGAATAGGTTGATTCGGTTGCAAGCAGTGGTAGAAGTGGTTTCCAACCACACCTCAGAGGCCTTGGAACTCCTGGCAAAGCAGCATTCACAAATGAGGGCTTTTGTGTATCAAAATCGGCTTGCCCTGGACTGCCTGCTAGCAGAGGAAGGAGGGGTCTGCGGCAGATTCAATGAATCAGAATGCTGCATCGAAATCGATGACTATGGGGAGACTATCAAAGGGTTAGCACAGGAAATCAAAAAGGTGGCACATGTGCCAGTCCAGAAGTGGAATTCAATTCTTCAGGTTTCATGGTGGGACCAGCTGTTCGGACAGGGGGAATGGTGGAAGAAGGTAATATTCTTTAGAACATGCTCCATTGCAGGCATTGTCTTCCTCCCGTGTCTGATCCCTTGTTTCATTCGACTGATACATTCAGTCGTCCAAGGGATGCAAATAGCATCCCTTCCCATGGATCCAGAGGCAGCACAAGGGAAAACTGTGTCCAAAATAATGAAACTTGGGGAAGAAAAGGGTAAAAGAAGGGCTGCAGAGGCCCTAAAGAGATTCGAAGAGGAGCGGAAGCTCCAACAAGGTGATGAATCCTCCCAGGAGGACTGGGAAGAATGTGACTTTTAAACTAAAATTGAGGTCAATAAAGGGAGAAAAGCGAATTTTTAATTTGATGAATTATTAGGCGGGGGACTGTGATAAAAATAGGGTAAAAATTCGTGTATAAAATAATAATTCGATGTATAATGAAATAAAGCTAAAGTAAAATTGTAAAATCCAGTAGAAGGGTAACCGTTCTCTCTCAGCCTGCTAATCTCAGTTGCAAAGACAGGACGAAGATCATCAACTTAGACAAAGACACTGGCCAACCCTGATAAGAATCACTTCCTCGCCAAGGCAAGGAGAAATTCCTTCCTGACGACGATGCCAATCTCATCAACCTTCTGGTGCCACAAGCGGAATGAAATCAACATAAGACAGACTCTTGGAATTGACATAAGAAAGGAGCCTTCCCGGAATGAGACAACTAGACTTGATGAGATCCGGGAGGGCCATCGAAAAGAAATCCGGACTATTCAACCCACCTTGGACACCTGGACTGCCTAAGGGCAGAAAAATCCTATAAAACGGTGGACTGAAAGCTGCACCGGCGTGGACTAGGGCGTCTGGCACATCGGTGCGGACCTCTATCCACCCAGCGCGGCGCTGACAATTTCCTATTTTTGTGGTTTTTCTCTTTTTCAGGTGCTCGATATTCTGTTGTTAATAAATTGTCATTTATTAACCTGAAATTTGCCTTTGCATTTATAACACTCCTAAAGTTATTGACGTAAAATGCACTACCCAGACAGCGAAAGTTAAGCCTGTAACAGCAGTTTGATTTGAAACGGTTTGTTGTTTTGATTAATGTTGCTTTGTCTTAGTCATGTTAATTAAAAATTAAGGGGTTTTGTTTTGTTTTGTTTTGTTTTTTGTTTTTGTTTGTTTAGAAATTATCATTTTAAAAATTTAAAGAATTTTGTGAAAGAAATTATTTTAAATTAAGTATTTGATTGAAAATTGTAATTGTTGATTTAAATTGATGGTATTATATTAATTATTTAGTAATTTGAGTTAATATTTTGAAAAATTGTTATATTAATTATTTGGCGATTTATGTTGATTATTTTGGAAAAAAAAATTGTTAAAAATTGTTAAATCAATTTTTTTTTAATTTTTGTTTCATTTTTTGCTTCTATTCCCTTTCCGTATTTTTCTTTCTTACTCTGTCTCTGTCTCTGTGTCTGTCTCTGTCTCTGTCTCTCTCTCTCTCTCTCTCTCTTCTACACCCTCTCTATTGTCTCTGTTTTCCTGGGATATGCTGCCAATGTGGATGAGTCCTGGAGACTTCACGAAACTACGGAACCTGCTGATGGAAGAACACCTTCGTCGTCAGTCGTGAGTCACGGGGTGGTGTCAGAGTCTGTCCGAGGATGTGTTATGCCTCACAACTGTCTCCGATGGCTGAAGACCAAGACCCCCGGAGAGACTGGGGAGAGCCCCTGGCCTGGCTGAGGTGGGGCGCCTGCCGAGGACTGATACACATCTCCACGAGAATGGAATGCAAGAACAATAGCAGCTCGTTACAGTGGACTGAGCTGACTATACTGACCATGCTAGAAGGGCACAGCTTGCTGCTTGTTCCTGAGCACCCAACTTTGACGCAGGTGCCTGCACTGGCCCAGTGCCCTCTTTGGCTCCATTCCACTCACCTTGGTCCTCTTCCTGACCAGCCTATAAAGACTCTGCGGATCCCGTGCACCCTTTGTGTACACCCCACTGGAGAAGATCGCCTCTATGGGCATCTCTACGTCTTGAGGACCTCCGACTCTCCACGTGGTAGCTATAATCCCCCTTCCCCTCTTTCTCTATCTTTCTCACTATTCTCTATTTTCTTTCCCTACTATCGCATTGTGGGCACTAAATAAAAGTGCATTTTTTGTTTAAGCAAACTGGTTTGTCCCCTGTTGTGTCTTTTGCGCTTTGAGATCTCCAAAACGAACCATCAGGTTCCCCGCATATGTTTGCGGACCCTGACACACTCAGAGTGGGGAGCGCATGCTGTTGACAATGGGGGCAGGTGGCCACAATCGCTTTGGCCTGGTCTCGGGTAAGGTGGAAACGCCGAACCAGACCTGGTGCATTTTGGTGAAAGAGTTGGTGGCTGATTTTGGCCTGCTCAAAGATATTGGGCAGTGGGGCCATTTCTGCAGGGGCAGCCAAGGCGTCAGCCCTTCTGTTTCCCTCAGCAATGAACCCCGGCAAATCCGTGTGCGATCTCGTGTGCATCACATAGAATGGTTGCTCTCGGTAGGAAATCAGCTTGACCAGTTTCGAGAGCAACTCAAAGAGTGCGGTGTTGGACACTTCTTGCAATATAGATTGTTCTGCTCTGGACACTACTCCTGCTACGTAAGCCGAATCGGTTACCAAATTGAATGGAACAGAGAACCTCTCAAAGGCCCTGACGACAGCGGCCAACTCAGTGACTTGAGGCGATCCTTCAACCTCAGCAACATCTGATTCCCACCGCTGAGTTTGAGGGTCTTTCCAAGTCATCACTGACTTGTGGGACCTTCCGGACGCGTCTGTAAAAACAGTCAAGGCATCTAGAGGTTTTTTGCTCTGAACACTTTTGAGAGCCAATGTAAATTGAGCATCCTGATTGAAAATTTTGTGGGCAGGCCAATGGATAGAAATTTGACCTGAGTAGCTGTCCAAGGCAAATTGCAACGCTTCATTTTCTTGAAGCAAGTGCTCCAACATCACCTTTGTAATTTGGCCCGAATTAAGCCTAATTGGGATGTGTATGCATTCAAAATCGCAACCAGCCAATTCCCTAAGGCGGGTCCTGGCCTTCCGGATGAGATTTGCCACCAGCTCTTGTGGCCGTGTCATCCTTTTGGACCTTTGGTGGCTAAGAAAGACCCATTCTATGATGAGAAGAGGGTCTTTTTTGCCTTGGTCCTTCTTGGGAGAGATGGTATTTCCCTTGTCCCATTGAAAAATCACCCCATGGAGGTGTGGCAACTTTCCAAGAATGATAAAACGGAATGGCAAGTCAGGGTCACAATGGCTTGCCTGCCTGGTGGACATTGTTGTCTGAACTCTTTCCAATGCTTTTTGCGCCTCTGGGGTGAGAGACCTGGGGGAACTCAGCCCCTCTCCCCCTTTCAGTAAATTGAAAAGGGGGGCTAGGTCTTCTGTGGACGGACCCAGCCAAGGCCTCACCCAATTCAACGCCCCACACAGTTGGTGGACATCCGCAAGGGTCTCAATTTTGGTTTTTATTGTCAATTGTTGCGGAACAATGGTCCGCTTACCGATTTCCAGGCCTAGGTACTTCCATGGTGGCATCCGTTGAATCTTTGACTCATGCAGCTCAAACCCTGCAGTAACCAGTGCAGTCACTGTCAGGTCAAGCACGTGGGTCAACAGGTCGCCATTTGGGGCACACACAAGGACATCATCCATATAATGATGGATGATGGCCTTGCCCGCAGCTGCACGCACTGGAGACAACAGGGAAGAGACGTACCATTGGCAGATCACAGGGCTGTTTTTCATTCCCTGAGGTAAAACTTTCCAATGGTACCTTTTCCTTGGGGCTTCTCAGTTGATGGTCGGTACCGAGAATGCGAAGCGCGGGGCGTCGTCCGGGTGTAGGGGAATATGAAAGAAACAGTCTTTAATATCAATTATGGCTAGATTCCAATCTTTTGGAAGCATGGTTGGGGACGGCATCCCTGGCTAGAGAGAGCCCATATCTTCAATGACATTATTAATTTGGCGGAGGTCGTGGAGGAGCCGCCATCGGGTTTTATCCGACTTTTGAATGACAAACACTGGGGAGTTCCACGGTGAGGTGGTCTCCTCAATGTTGCCCTTTTTGAGCTGCTCCTCAACGAGCTCATTGAGCGCCTTCAATTTTTGTTTAGAAAGTGGCCACTGTTCCACCCAAACTGGTTCATCAGTCTTCCAATTCAGCTTTTGGGTGGGACGCTCTGCAGTGACTGCCACTTGAAAATGTTGTGGGGAGTCAGGTATGCTAATGGTGACTCCCCACTGGGCCATGAGGTCTCTCCCCAGTAAGGGTTCCGGATAATCTAAAACAAAAGGACGGAGACTCACCAATTGTCCTTTTGGCCCCTCAATTTGCACCACACTCTTTGACTGTCTCGCTAATTGAAGACCGCCTACGCCCTGGACGTGTCCAGGCACGCTCTGCAATGCCCAGTGTGACGGCCACATTCTTTCAGGAATGACCGTCACATTTGCTCCAGTGTCTAGGAGACCTTTAATGGTTTTGGTCTCCTCACCCATTATCAGCCTACACATTTCTTTAGGCTTGTCTTCCCCAATCGCCCTTACAGCGTTCACTTTAGGGACACCATCCTCCACAGGTATACTTGGAACTGGAATTACCTGGGCGATTACCTGTCCCTTAGGGAGGAAGACTGGTGGGTTTACACAATGCAGCCAGAGGACAAAACGCTCGGGACTCGATGTAATGAGACCCGGGGCAATTTCGACCTCATGCGGAGTGAATTTGCAGTCCCCAATGACTACAAACTTCCCTTCAATTTGGGACCAAGTACCTGGTTCTCTTGAATTGACTGAAACAAAATGCCAATCGTGGTCAGTCAGGTGCAACGACTCTGTCAGGCGAAGCCTGAATGGCTCGTAGGTAGAGGTTGTTGTCAACAACGGTGCGGCTAGGTCCCTGTCGGAAGGTGTCACGTCTGGTAAATTTGTCACAGTCGGTGTTGGCTCCTGAATTGGAGCTGGTGTCAAGTCCTGGCTAGGAAAACAAGAGAGAGTATTATTTTCCTCCCTCAGTTCTCCTTTTCTCCCTCTTCCCCTTCTCCCCCCTTTGGCTCGGGCCACCCAATTTTTGTCTGCACACTGGGTGGACCCACGCTCACCCTTTAGTTTTTTGGATTTTTAAAGGTTTTCCCCCCACCTCCCTCATTCCCTCCCCTGTTCTTGAACTGGTCAAAGTCTTTTTTCATGGGACACTGTTGACACCAGTGTCCTATTTCCCCACACAGCGCACACGGCCTGCTTGCATTTTTCTTAATAGATCGCTTGTTTTGGGCCGGTGTGTGTGGGGCAGACGAAGCACTTGATGACTCAGCTTCCACGGCAGCAGCAGTCCGGATGGCAGCTTTCCCTCTTACATGACTCACTGGCTGGCCCAGCCACGGCACCTTGCGCTCACACACTCGTAGCATGTCCTGGAGCGTTGGCGGGGGCTCCCACGACAAACTCAGTATAGCTGTGCGACACTTTTCATTTGCGTGGGAGAACGCCATCTCTTCTAAAGTTTCTTCCTTTGCATGCTCCTTGCGGACCTGCAACTCAATGGCTTGTGAGAGCCTTTCAACAAATTGAGTGTAAGGTTCTGCTGGGCCTTGGAAAATTGTGGAGTATGCAGGAGGGGGATCTGGGGGCTGCATCCCTAAAAATGCCTTTTCTGCTGCGTGCTTGACCTTGTCAAGAACTGGGATGGGAATGTCTGAGGCCTGGGTTGAAGCCAATGCCCACTGGCCATCACCACTCAGGTGGTCGAGGGTGAGTGTGACCCCTTTCTCATCAACAGCAGTTGTGGGATCTGCTAGCAAGCTCTGGAGGGCCCTCTTCAGCAGGTCTTTCCACGATGCCTCCCAGAGTTTGTACTCTGTGGAGTTTGTGAGGCATCGGAAAAGATGCTTGAGATCAGCTGGGACTGCTGTCATCCCAGTGAGCTGGGCATTCAGCAATCCTCTGAAGTAGGGACTGTAACGTCCATACTCCTTGAGGGCTTTGCAGAGATCCTTCACTGCATGCTGAGGAATGGGTTGCCAGGATGTACTGATGACATTTCCACCCTTTGACCTGCGATAGGTGACTGGTGCAAGGGATGGAATCTGGCTTGGGCCTGAATTTCCAGGTTCCAGCTCATCTTCCTCTGAATTCCAATCATGGGAATCAGAGGGGAGCACATGGGAACCGGAATCTGGGCGGGGCTTCAGACCGTGGGAACCAGAAGCCGGGCAGGGCTTCCGGACGTCAGGGGGCGTGGTCTGGCACCCGGATGATGTCACTCGGTGGGCAGACCTCGGGGCGGAGCGAGAGGGAGGAGTTTGGGGAGAAGGCGGGAAAGAAACATTTTTTGAAAAAGGCGGGAACTGGGTTTGGGGGAGGCAGGGGTCCGAGGGGTAGTACAGGGAATTGTGGGAAGAAGAAAGGGAACAAAGGGATGGCGAGCGTTGCACGCGGTCACCGCCGCCATTGTTGGGGGAAGAGGCCGCCCGTGCCACGCGGCACGGCGGGGGGGGCACCTGCAGCCGCAGGGAGCGGTCGCCGCGGGGGCTGGGGGACGCTGATGGCCCCGCGCTGCCGCCGCCGCTGCCTCGCGGGAGCGGGAACGGCGCCCGCAGCGCGCGACCGCTGTGCGGGCTGGGGGACAGCGCCTGCCGCACGGTGCCGCCGCCGCGCGGGACGGGGGAGCGCCCTCGGGGCGAGTGGTCACCGCGCGAGCCAGGGGACGGGGCCCGCCACGCACCGCCGCCGCCTCCGCGGTGGAGGGGGGAGCGAGGTCGCGGCGAGCGGCTCCCGCAGGGGGCGGGGGACGGAGACCGCCGGGCGGGAGCGGGGAGGGGCCGCGCGCCGCTGTCGGGGGAGGGGAGCGGCCGCGCCGCGCCCACTCGGGATGGGAGCGGTCGGGGCCACAGCCGGGGCAGCACGGGGGAGGGGAGCGCCGCGCGCCGCAGTCAAAACAAGGCGCTTGCGGCTCTGCCACGCGGGCGTTGCCAGGCAACGTGAACTGAACTCTGGGGTGACAACGGGGTAAAGGCGGGTAGGATGAATCTCTCTGTGCAGCGTGGCCAGTGCCGCAGCAGAGGTCCCGAGCCGTTTTGTTTTGACTCGGGCGGGATTGGGTCAGCACTTTCAAAAAGTCAGGGCAGGCGGGTTTTTTCGCTGCTTTTCGAAGAATACCGGTCCCGGGGAAACGGGCTTTGGAACAGGGGGAAGGAAGGCTCGAACACGAACAGGGGAACACGCGGTTTTGCTCTTTTTTCAAGTCTCCGTGGCATGACAGCGCCTCGCAAATCTGCTGCGGCCAATGCAAAAACCTTTTTGCTTTCTCGCTGGCACGGACCGTGTCTGCGAACCTGGCGTGCACCGTGGTCCAAAAGCAGACACTGTGCACCAGATCCGAAGTCGTGTCGGGGAAATGAAGAAAGAGCAACTTAACGAATTTTTTTACCTTGTTTTTCGGAAACTTTATGTTCCCATCTGCTAGAACGCCTAAAAGCTTGTAATAAAAACCTCTTTCGGCGGTAGAAAGCTTTGCACCCATGTTAAATCTACCGCTTCACACAGCATAGCCGATAAACTGAAAATTCTGAACCCAAAATCAAGTGCCCCAGACACACTTAAAACCGGAGTGAGTTCCCAAGAACCCGCACCCCCGGGGTGCCGCGCACGAACAAAGGAGAGTTGGCAACAAAAACCAAACTCTGACCACTTGTCAGCCTGGGCCCCAACTCGCAAAACTAAAAGTGTAATAAAAACTAAAGTAAATAAAAGCCGCAACCGGGAAAATTGCCGAGGGGGGGGGCAAAAGGCACCTCCCCCGGGACCGCGCGGTCTGAGGCCGGCTCTAAAATGGAGCTGGCTTCTCCCCAAGTGAGACTTGAAGTCTTGTGAGTGCGTCTTCCACTAGGAACCGCCCAACACTCACCAATCCGGTGCGGGGTCTAGGAAAGTCGGACTGTGGTGGAAATTCCTGCTTGGAAAAAGGTTCTTCAGGGCACTTGAAGAATTGTCTTCTCCTTCCTGCTAGCAGTTCACCCTCACGCCGGGGGCTGGGCCACTAGCAGGTGCGTGGTGTGCCGAGGGTCCTCTGCAGCCACAAGTGGAACAGTTCCAAAAGGACCAGAAGTCCACGTCACGGGGTCTGGGGCTCTTCTCAGGCCAGCCGTGTCGGCCCCCACGCTGTTGCCTCACTCGAACAAGTGTTTGACACCCTCAGCAATGGCGTGCTGGTCTTCTTCAAAGCCAAGCCCCACGAACGGGAGCCAATCTTCAAAGCCAAGCCCCACGGACGGGCGCCAATCTTCAAAGCCAAGCCCCACGAACGGGCGCCAATCTGCTGAGGTGTCTTTTTCTGCCTCGGCTAGCCCTGACACCTCAACAGTAAAGGGGGCGGCTCGGTAGCAGGGTGAACCTCACCGACCCTGTGCGTTCTTGCTTGGTTGAAGGAGTGAAGCAACGACAGCAGGAAAAAGAGGAGGCTGTTCTGGGTTAACTGCTGGCTTTATTCATCAGGGTATCTGCCCCAGCAGACACCCCTCAGCAGAAGCAGCGGGGGAAAAACGAGGGGAAAAAGCTCTCTGAACCCCCCCAGTGCAGCACCTTTTATTGGGGGGAGGAACTCAGGGATGGGTCTAACTGGGGACAAATCAGGGGCCAAAGGGGCAAGGCTCTCTGGATAAATGACATACATACTAACAAATTAATAACTCAGGTGGGGAGACAGCTGAAGTCTTGTCCAATCACTTGGGGTTTTTCATGGAACTTTCCAGACTTTTGGGAGAGACCCCAAAGTGACAGACAAGGCCCAGGGGCTGGATAACTTCTGATTGACATATAACTGGGGTTGGGATGAAACCAATGAGGGTGGAACATGGGTGCATGGGGCAAACCATTATAACTTATAAAAATGAACTTAATACAAGGAACAAATACATACATAAAACTGATAAAACCAAACCCACACCACTACACTCATCATCACTGTGATTTGTTCTTAATTGAAGGAATTAAGCTTCTGTGCAGGACATTGTGCATTTCTGTCTTTTGGGGAGAGATTCTTCCATCTTTCTACCATGCCCCTTAACCCGGAATGTGAAGAAAAGATTTATGTAACCACTATTCCCCAGAAGTTATGAGCCTTTGAATAACTGGTGCAGTGTTCAGCATCTCAGGGCAAACACAGCAGCTCATATGCTGAAGAGTGGCCCTTCCTTGAACAGCTGGGAGTGGAGTACATACCACAGAAAGCAATTCCCTTCTTCAGAACAGCAGGGTGTGATATAATGCTCCTGTCCCTAGAATGGCAATCTGGCAGGAATCCCTTAGCACACCAGAAGTTTTCACTGGGTTTATTAGATCTGTGACCTGATTACTCTCAATCCAATTGTGGGTACTGGTCCATCTTCCCCCAGTGATGACTGTTAAAATGAAAATCCTGCATCATCATAAGACAGAGCATTTTTCATAGTTTAATGACCTTCTCTCTTCCTGGAAAAAGTCAGGTTATTACAGGAGTTTGCTATCTATTCTGGTTACTTGCTTAATGCTTCTAGACATAATCAAATTCATTTCTCTGCCTCTTACTTGAGGGCAGATTTTCTTTTGTGCCACCAAAGTACTGTTGCAGTTATTTATAAATGTTCGTCAGATCATTTGCCTGTACAAATTACAGCCTGAGTATTATCTGTGAACTCTGTATTTCCATTATTCATCCCAGTCTCTGCTCCTGATTGGATGCCTGAACCTTTATGAATAGAGAAAAAAGTGAATGATGAATAGTGAATCATGAATAATAAACAGAAGATGAGTAGACTTTTTCAAACTCCTATTCCTCCATGAATATGTGTACCCCTCTATATCAGTTGCCTTCACCAACATTCATATGCAGAGAAAATTGATTGAAACAAGACTAACAAAAAAGGGCAGGAATGCAGCTGAATCAAATCAGGAGCTAGCATTTTTTTGTGCATAGTTGTGAATGCACTACTCAGCAGTTATTCAACTCCAGTAAAATCCAACTGTTCTGGGGATGAACTTAGCTGCAGAGGCAAGAGCAGGATTTTTCTCCACCCTGCCTTCCCCCAAACCTTTCCAGGAAGGTGGATGTGTCACAGTGCTTCTGCTTTCTTCTTCCTCAGTTGTAGAATAGAAATAGTTATGCCCTTCTTTCTCCTTGTAGCACCCTCAGACCTCTGAATAAATCATGCTAAGTGAGAAAGAAACATTTTTAAGGACTCATCAGTAACTAGCATAAAGCATGTCAACCTTTAGATTCTTTGCCATTTAGGTAACTTACAGGTATGTACAATGCAGATGTTGTTTAGACATTATTCTTAAATTATATTTTTTCCCACAACAGATAATTGACAGCTTCTGTGGGCCTAACTGGCCAAACCACGTTTTGCTTAAAAAAAGAAAAAATACATTTTAAAAAAACCTGTTTTCTCATGCAATGTCCAAAACTTAATACTTACTGTTTTCCTAAATTGCAGCTATTTGCCTTCCCAAGTCCTTAAAAAATCTTCTACGGTAAACCTGTAGAAAAATCTTGGCAGTGAATGTAGGCAATTGCAGTCAATCTTGCTCTAATCTATACAACTATAGAAATGTATTTTTTCTTAGCTGTGGGCCACAGCTGCCTAAAGCTGTTGACCACGATTGAAGATGTGAAAATACCTTTTTAAGAAGGAGATTTTGTTTAGATGGTGAGATTTGCAGTTCTCTTTTTCATATTTTTACAGATGGATCTGAAGTAATTACATGTGCACTTCTAACTTCTTTCTATTTAGGGAATCTGCATGACTCTTGAGCTTTGTATGAAGAGGCAACAGGATTTTTGCCTTTAGAAGGTAAAATCCAAATCCCTAGGATCTCACCTGTAAATAAAAAAATAAATAAGCCTGAGCCTTCTGTATGTGATCTAACAGTTTGTTGCTAGTTACTATCAAGCTGTTTTGAACATTTTGAAATTCAGAAAAGAAATGTTCCTAGCTTGAATAAAAACAGCCAAGCCTTTCAGGAACTGCTGGAGGGTACTCAGCCAAAAGCATCCATTAGTCACCCAGAATTACCCCTCTAAATCAGACAGAAGAGGGACTCAAATCTGCATTTCTCATAGAATGAGTGTCTCAACCTGCTTCCAAAGAGCCTTTTGCCAGCTGGGACCCAAGATGGTTATGCTGAAACCAGCACTCTTAAAATAGTTTTGGTTTTGACTTCGGCTTTTTTAGTGACAAAAGTCATTTGCATCTAAAAATTCACAGTGTGCTTTACCCATTCTAACCGGTATTGCCTCAAGTGAAATACCTACAGATATGCATTAAACAGACCTGTATAGTTCTGCTCTTTAACACTTTACTGAAGTGAAATGACAGAAATTTCTGTATTTATGGAACACTGGGATTCAAAGATTTTTCTGGAAAACTTTTCAGGCAAAAAATGTTTTTAACAACATTTTATGCTATTAAAGTGTGTGTTTTTAAAAGTACTGGATGCACTTTCTTCAATCACAGTGCTGTGTCTGTTTAGATGTTAGCCCAGACTCTCTAGAAAACTATAATCAGAAAGATCAAAGTACCAGCCTAGCCTAAAACCCATTTAATGGAAGTTTTGTGACCATATTTTTGCCACTTTAAAAAATATTAATACAGCTTTGCTGATGTTTCCTTTAGTGCTCCAATGAACTGCAAATTAGGGTTACACTTTTAGTGTCCTTTTGAATTATCAAATTATAAATTCATTTCATCTGTCTCAAGGCATCACAGCAAAAAATTACAAGATGACCTTTGAAAATGCTTGTAAAGCACTGTTGCTTACTTTGTTCTAGATCTCATCTCAATCTCTTGTCTTTGTCCCTTTCAGAGATAAATTGCTTTTTCTACTGTGCCTACACCTATAATAGCAGCTGTCTTTTCACTAGTTGTCACTCACTTTTCTACTCCTTCTTCATTCCTGCTTTTATCTCTTTCTGCCTACACTACAGTTCTCCATTTCTCCCAAGGAGACATTATATATTTTATATATAAATACAAAACACTATGTACCCTGACCTTACCTTCCTTTTTCTTTCATAATGCAGGCAGGTCCTCTATGCATTTTCTTCTTACTCTTTAGCTGTTCCAGTATTCCTACCTTATCCCATATCCTCCTCCTTAGGTTCTCAATATACACTGGCCCTTTTTGCATAAAAATACAAGCAAATTAACTCTTGTCCAGCTCACACCAGCCTGCCCCTCCAGCCCCTGCCCCTTCTTTCTCTGTTCCCCTATGAGCTCCAGCTGCACTGTGGAATTTCACTTCTCTCTCATGACAGTATGGTGCCTTGGACTTGAACACAAATGAGCCCACGATTCAGAAAAACTTATCCTTTTTTAGCTTAAGTATGGCGTTGTTGTGTTTGTTTTTTTTTTTTTTTTTTTTTTTTTTTTTTTTTTTTTTTTTTTTTTTTTTTTTTTTTTTCCATTCTGTCTACCTAACTACTTGTTCTGGAAGTCTTCTGGAAGATTCTCTTGTTCTCCTCCATATGGGGGAGAGCAGAGTGGTGCTCAGTAAGACCTTATTTTTTATAGTACTTTTGATTTGATTCTTCTCACTTTCTGTTGCATGTCATGAACCAACCAATGTGACCATGACAAAAAGGTGTGTCTTTACTCCATGTCTATTTCCCTATGTCCAAATTAAAACCTTTTAATGTCTCTTAAAATTCAAGTCAGGCCAAGACAAACACAGTTAAAACACACATCTTAACCTCTCTGCCTTGTAAACTTATTCCTCAAACTCCACAACTGCTTTTCATTGGCACAATATTGCTATGCTGCTCTTGAATGGATACAATTTTCTGTTGAGATATTTATAGTTCCCCACTCCATATCATAACTCATTCTTCCAAAGTCTTTTCTAACTTCTCTAAGATACATTTCTTACCTACCCCATCGTCTAAGACCTCATATAGATCCCATAATTTTATTTCCTCATTAGAACATTAACCTTTCTCAGAGTTATGACAATGAATGGCTTCCCAAAGCACTCACTGAGCCACTTTAATGTAGAGATTTTTTTCTGTGAAGTCTACTCAGCTAGCAGCCTATTGAAGCCATCACCATCTTGCTGATCACTATGTCTGTGTGTATGGTTTACATCTGACCAGATGCAGGTATCTGTGAAACAGCACATTTCAACTTGGTCCATAACAGATAGAAAGAAAGAAAGCAATGGCAGGTCAGATCCAATGAGTTGATATGTAGAGTGCCTGCTTCCTTTCAATAGTTGCATAAGAAATTGAGGATCACTAGCTCACCTGTCAATATCTGCAGCAGCACTATCTGGAACTACTGAGAGGAATCCCGCTTTTTTTTGTGGATTTGAAGTATTTTATCTTAGTTTTAAATTATATGCAGTTGGGAGCAATTTTGTATCCATACCTGGATCTGTGCAAAGCCTTCTACAATTAGATTTGAAGCCATGAATATGTTCCCATGGTGCCACTGTGATGATTAGATTTCAAATTACCAACAGCATCCAAATGCTGTTCAAAAAGACTGAGGAAAACATCTTGCAAAGGTTAGAGGAGCCACAGTGATGTATAGCAAGAATATGGAGGCATTCAGGAGCAGTTAATTGATAGCTTGTGTCGCTGGTATTCACAGCTCTGCAGTCCCAGTGACTCTAAACATATGGCAGAATAATGCTGAAAAATAACAATGGCATTTAGTCAACAGCACTATATAGCACTTATATTTTTACTTGTTGCTAAGAGTGGTATGTAAAACTTTTCTTGATTTCCCTTGGAGAAGGCTTTAAAATTAAGATGCAAGCTACTTGGAGGAGACATGAAGTCGGATAATCATTAAATTGTTTCAGTTGGAAAAGATTTTTATGATCAAGTCCAACCATTAAGTGAACACTGTCAATCCACCACTAAACCATATTTACCCTTGTTTTAAATACCTCCCGCAATATTCAGACCTCCATAACTATGGGTAAAACAGTAATAATTTTGTCTTTGTTTTGCTGCATGATTGTCTTTTAGCAATAAGGGAAATTCCATGACTTGTGCTAACATTGTAGTGAGGCCACTCACATTCATCTTTGAAAGGTCATGGACATCAGGAGAGGTGCCTGAGCACTGGAAGCAGATGTGGTCCCAGTCTTCCAAAAGGGTAAGGAGAAGACACAGGGAACTAGTGGTCGGTCAGCCTCACCTCAATCCCTGGAAAGGTGATGGGGCACCTCATTCTGGGGGCCATCACTATCCACATGGATGACAAGAAGGTGATCAGGAGTAGTCAGCATGGATTCACTAAAGGGAAATCATGCTTGACCAGCCTGATTGCCTTCTATGACGAAACAAGTGCCTGGATGGATGAGGGGACAGCAGGGAATGCTGTTTTACCTTGACTTCTGCAAGGCTTTCAAAGTTGTCTCTCACAACATCCTCACAGGCAAACTCAGGAAGTGTGGAGTGGGTGAGTGGACAGAGGAGTGGATTGAGAACTAGCTGAACAGCAAATTCCAGAGGGTTGTAATCGGTGGCACAGGGTCTAGGGGAGGCCTGTCACTGGTGGTGTCCCCAGGGTTCAGTACTGGGCCCAGTATTGTTTAACTTTGGGTGAAGGGGCAGAGGCTCCTCAGCAAGTTCCCTGACAACACAAAGCTGGGAGCAGTGGCTGATACCTCAGAGTGCTGGGCAGCCCCTCAGAAGGACCCTGACGGGCTGGAGAGATGGGCAGAGAAGAACCATCTGAAATTCAACAAAGGCAAGTGCAGGGTCCTGCATCTGGGGAGGAAAAAACCCATGGACCAGTACAGGCTGGAAACCAACCTGCTGGAAAACAGCTCTGTGGAGAAGGATCTGGGGGTTCTGATGGACAATAAGCTGGCCATGAACCAGCAGTGTGTCCTTGTGGCCAATAAGGCCAAAGGTATCCTGGGGTGCACTAGCAAAAGCATTGCCAGCAGATCAAGGGAGTTGATCCTGCCCCTCTGCTCAGCCCTAGTGAGGCCTCAATGTGTGTGAGTATCTGAAGGGAACGTGTCAAAAGGATGCAGCCAGGCTCTTCTCTGTGGTGCAAAGTGGTGGGACAAGAGGCAATGGGCAGAAACTGATGCACAGGAATTTCCATCTGAATATGAGAAAGAACCCATTATGTGGGTGACCATGCACTAGAACAGGCTGCCCGGAGAGGGAGTGGAGTTTCCCTCACTGGAAATATTCAAGAACCATCTGGACACAATCCTGTGCCATGTGCTTTAGGACGACCCTGCATGAACAGGGAGGTTGTACCAGATGACCCAAAGTGGTCCCTTCCAACCTTGATTGATTCTGTGATTCTTCTCATGTCTCTGATTTTGCAAACTACAATGACCTTGTTTAGGAAAGTGATGACTTAACAGGGATATGACTGACATACATAAAATTACAAGTAATATGGTGATGAAGAATGAAGAATGTTTATTCAATATTTCCAAAAATATTCTTATTCCTTTCAAAGAGCACCAAATAAAATTGCCAGGCAGCAGATTTAAAGAAAGTAAATTAAATACTTCTCCCTACATGCTGCAGAATTTGTCCGTGAAATTTGATACCATATTGGAAGGAAAATACCAGGCATACCCACACGCAATGTGGTTTTTCCATGGAAAGCTTGCTGTTAAGTTCCACATACAAATCCAAAGTTAAGTAGTATTATTCTGCTTATGCAAATCAAATGAAACTTGTTTTCTCAGCTAACTCCAGGTAAAGTAGAAAAACAGGGAAGAAGGCTACTGCTTTACCTTTCTTGTCTCTACTCTGGATTAGGTGGAATCTCCTGAGCAAAGAAGAGACTTTCCCATACTATAGAGCAACCAAATACTGCCCAAGCAGGAAAATTTTGAAATACTATGTGGAACAGACAAATTGAGTTCAGACTGGGACCTAAACACAAACAGTTTCAAAGGTGATGGAAAGAAAGAGACTACTCCAAAGGACTCATAAAATATTCTCCAGAATTTGTTGCTACATGGAAACTCACATAAAATTGCTGGATTAAGGGAAACTCTGAAGGAAACAAATTGACATGCAAGGAAAAAAGGACAGGACAGAGACAGTTGGTTCCAAATCCATTTGTTTCAATTCAATTTTACCCAGCACATCTAGATATTTTACTATTTAAAAAATGTGTACTCTTCAGAGTTCTTCACTTTGCAGATACAAATTCCTTTTGGTCCTTCTGTAGAGTTTCTTAAAGGAAAATATATTAGCAGATACCTGAGTTTTGACTTTGGAGATCAAGTCATATACCTGACAAATAAAGTATTTAGTTTCTATATCCATTGAGGAGTGACAATTAAAATCAGGAAATAACTCATATCTAACTTAGGAGACAACTGACCCTTTGGAGGCAACTTTTTCTCCAGTGACTACATAGGAACCTGATGTTTAAACTAAACAGTTGACTTTCAGTGCCTACATATTCTACATGAATAGAATAATAGACTCATGGGGGGTTTTGGTTTTGGTTTTGTTAGAAATTCTTGCTATTACAACCACTCAGCCTGTGCCCACATGAGTGAACTAATGGATGCAATACCATATGATAGCTCGCCAGGACCCTTGCAAGAGCCACATCTCTAAAGAAGCACCATGGAAGCACAAAATGCCCTGTTTACATTCAGATACATAACAAATCAGTCCAATCTTTTATTTCAGCCACTCTTCCAAAAGTGGCATTGGCTTTTCTGACAGGACAGAACACTTCATCATCTCCGGGAATATCTGACAGTAGGCTAACAGGCTCAGAATGTGATCTGAAGTTGTGAAACAATTGCTTTGATGGCCTTCTTCAGCTTAGTTACAAGAACTCTTGCTTGACGATTCATTTTGAACATCTGGTCTACTATTATTGAGCATCTATTTATAAAGCTGTCCTCAACAAAATTCTCATAGAAGTGTCTGTCTTCAATCAGTTTGTGTGTGTCTTGTGGCAACAGAATATTTTACAGACATTAGTTCCTAATTGTCCAGGGTTTTCTTATACGAATCAGCATTCCTTTCTGGAGCTACTTTATTTATATATGGTTTTTATTAACAGAACTGTTTCTGTATACAACATAAATGAAAACAACTCTGTTAGAGAAACTGTGAGTCATCACCATGATTTTAATAAATATATTATTTCAAGATCTCAGACAAGGCATGAAAACAAACAAAGCTTTAAGAAACAGCTAGCAATGGATTAAAATACATACAAACCCCTTTTTTTCTGCATTTGCAGTAGGTAAATTTTAAAATCCTCTGGTTTTGCCAAAGGTAGATAAGTAATTGTAAGAACATTTGGAAATGTTTAACGGTAGCTGAGAGGAGAGAAGAAAGAGAAAGCATGAGTCTCATTCAAGAAAAAAGATGGGGCAGTTTGATAACTACTCTTGGGGACATCATATATCAAGTGAAGGCATACTGGGGAGGGATTACAATTCTGTGTCTATCATGATTTCCTCATCATAATATTTTCATAGAATGGTTTGGATTGGAAAAGATCTTAAACAGCACCTGGTTCCAACCCCCTCCTCTGGCAGGGACATGTCCAGCCTTGCATCCACCAGTATCCCCAAGTCCTTCTTGGCAGCGCTGCTCTCAGTTTCTGCATCCGGAGCCTTGTATATTGAGTATATTGGTACTGGGGATTGCCCTGACCCAGGTGCACCTGGCCTTGTTCATGAGATTGCCTCATGAGATTGCCACAGGACCACTTCTTGAGAGTGTGCAGGTCCCTCTGGATAACACCCTGTCTCCCAGCTTGGTGTCATCTGCAAATTTGCTGAGGCTGCACTCAATCCCACTCTCTATGTCATTGATGAGAATGTCAAACACTACCAGTCCCAACAGAGAACCACATGGAACACCACTCATCATTGAGCTCCATCTGGACATTGAGTCCTTGACCACTACCATCTGGATGTGACTGTCCAACCAATTCTTCATTGGCCAAACAGTTCACATCAAACACATATCTCTCCAATTTAGAGAGGAGGATGTTGTGGAGGATTGTGTCAAAAGCCCTATGGAAGTCCATATAGAGGATATCCATATTTCTTCCCTTGTTGATGATGTAGTAAATCCATCAACAAGGGCCACAAAGTTGATCAGGCAATATAATTTCATGAAATTTTGACCTACAATAGTGATGGCAGATTAAAACATTAAAAAATTATCCTCTCTTTAGCCTTTTTTTCAGTCTCAGCATCAGTTACCAATAGGTGATGATTATGCTCAAATCAATTCAAAATGACTCAGTTAAACTTGTAGCCAGAACTTAGGGAAAAAAGTCTGCAAGATTTTCCTTGCCTTCAATGGTATAAAAATCTTTCTAAATTCTTTCCTATTTAACTCTGTGTTGTGTCATCCCCGTCCCCTCCCCCTTCCTTTTTCTAGTTTGTTTCTCAAGATGATGCAAGGACTAAGTATATTGCATGGATTCAGTGAAATACAAATATCCAAATATCTGGCCTGGATGATGGATATAATGAATGATGATGAGAGGACAAAGAGTTTTGTTACAGGCAGCAGAGCAAGAAAACTTTCCTAAAAAGAGGCATCTTTCTGACTCAACAGGATCAAAGTTCAGTGATCTCTGAAAAAAATAATAAAAAGAACTGGTAAAGTTGCCCAAAGAAGTGGCAGATGCCACATGCCTGGAAATGTTCAAGTTGAAGTTGTATGGGGCTTTGAGCAACCTGATCTAGGTGAAGATGTCCTTGCTTATTGCGGGGGGGTTGTACTAGATGACAATTAAAGGTCCCTTCCAACCCAAACTATTCTATGATTCTGTGATACTATGTGACATTAAATGATACTATATGACATCAAATTATATACACAACTGTAATGATTTGGGTGCCTTGGTTTTGGATGATCCCTAGAAATGCCTTATGACTGAGACTGCTAAGTGATCCATAGAGATGCAGGATACCCTGCACTCAATAAAAGGTTTTGAGTAACATCTTACACATGCTTTAACCATTTTGAGGTAGGAATTACTTTTAGAGTATGAATAACTTCCATTTTCATTAGCTTGTCATCTTTTCCATATACATAGATATATTTATATACATATAAAGAAACCAAAAGAAAATTCCAAATGCTGTTCCTTTAGGAGCAAAACACTGCTATTGGTATAATGCAGTTTTAAGATATTTTATCAACTGGAAAGCGTTTTTAGCAGAGTGTAGTATTTCTGCATGAAATTCATTGTCTGCAAGTGGGCCTCTATAATTATGCTACATATTGCTCTGTCCATCATTAGTCTCATAAGGAATAAGAAAGATAAAATGAGGAGAATATTTCCAGGTGTGTAACAGCTGGTCAAGGCTGAAGGACATCAGCACTAAAGGCTATAAATTCTATTGGAACTGGGGCCATTTTCCATAATTCTGGCTTTCTCACATTAATAATCACTGCAATTGAAACTGTGGGAGCTCAGATGTGCACTGTCACTCTCCCTGTGATCATCCCTGCACATTGACCTGTCCTGGAGTCTCACTGGGGCCTTGAGTGGTAGTGACAGGCAGAAAGCTGTGATTTATACAGTGCTGTGCTAATTAAGGCAATGCTGTCAGAGTTTGGGCCATGTCTGTGTAATGGGTTGACACTGGCTGGATTCCAGACACCCACCAAAGCCTCTCTATCACTCCCCTCAGCAGCTGGACTGGGGAGAGAAAATATAACAAAGAATTCATGAGCTGAGATAAGGACTGGAAGAGATCATTCACCAAATACCAGCACAGACAAAACAGGCTGGAGTTAGAGATAATGATTTAGAGAGATATTAATAATAATTAATAATTAATATCAACAGTAAGTTTTAGAGAATTTATTACTAAAAAAATCAGACTAGGATAATTAGAAGTAAAATAAGACCTTAAAAACATCTTCCCCCCCAACTCTCCCTCCTTCCCAGCTCTATTTCCTCTCCCTGCAGCAGTGCAGGGAAAGAGGGAATGGGGCTTGTGGTCAGTTCATCACATGTTGTTTCTGCTGATGCTCAGGTAAAGGAGCCCTTCCCTTACTCCACCATGGAGTCTCTCCCATGGAGACAGTTCTCCATGAACTTCCTTCTCCAAGATGAGTCCAGGCAATAGATCTCCACTAAAGGCTGTAAAGTGGCTCACTTTTCCACAGGGTGCAGTCCTCCAGGCACAGCCTGCTCCAATGTGGATCCCCTGTGGGGTCACAAATCCTACCACGAAATCTGCTCTACTCATGTGCACACACACAAACATCTGCCCATGAGAATGAGTTTAGAACAGGAAATGTGCAAAGTGAGTTATACAAATTATTCAACCATAAGTTGGATAAAGGCAGTCCTCTTCTCCTGACTAATACTCACTTCAAGAATCACAAAAAAACTCATCTCTGCTTTGTAGCTTTCACATCACTACCAGCTTTATTCTGCAAGAACTGCGGTGGGGGTCCTTTCCGTTTCTGGCCTATTCAGACTTCTTTTGGCTCACTTTGAGGTCTGGTGGAGACCTATCTGGTAGAGACGTAGTGGAGTCAGGAGCAGGCTGAGAAGTTCTTGCACTCAGCTGATGTGGTCTCAACAGCACTGGTCTCACCTGGTTCTTCCTGGTCCACACTCCATGTTTCTCCCATTCCTGGGCTAGGGCCATGCTCAATCCTATTTCCCAGTCCTTCTCCCTGGTCACATCTGAAACTGTGCAGGCCCTGGGGCTGCTGGAGGATCATCTGTCACAGAGTGGTCAGTTGGGGCTAAGGGCAAAGGACGTAATCTCCCTGTTTCTCAATGCAGGGATGCCTGCATGCCTTCATCTCAGGGCTGCTGAAATCCCAGTGATGAGTGCCACAGATGTGCCTGTAAATAACTGCACAGATCTAACACCTATGACTGAAAAAATTCATTGAGTATTTCAAGAAAGCAAACTGAAAGAATGAGGAAGGAGTGAGCAAATTCATGCTTTTGAATCACACTAGTTTTTGGTAATATTTGCTGTGTTTCTGCTATAGCGTGTAACAAGCCCACCTGTAAGTCACAAGCATAGAATAACAAATTAAGTGTATGCAACTTTTGAGAATAGTAACCTCCAGACTATAAGCAGTTTGCATACTAATTACTGCTAGAAAACTTGCTTCCTTTTGTATGCTTCCCTTCCTCTCTAAGTGTGGGGAAATATACAGTTGATGTAGCTGTAAAGAAAGGAGTGCAGGAGCCAATAGATCACAAAATGTGAGGTATGAAGAAGTGCACATTTCAATCAAACCGTCACAATGAGTGCTCTTATTTATGATGTGTTATAAAAGGTTTATTGCCTGTTTTACAACTCCAGCTGCCCAAAGTTTGATTTAATCAGAAAACATGCCAGCAATGTGCATTGATGCCAGGCCTAGCTTTTCACGTCCTAGATGTTGTAACGACTCAGCCCAGACTTTTCCCAAGATATTTGTTAGTGGACATGAATCCATCATGTATTTGGGAGAAAGTCTGCACAAGGCTTTTAAATCTCTCTGGAGCTGAGGACAAAACCTGCACCCTGAATATCTACCAGTGAATAGAAACACCACTCATCTTACTAATAACTGGATATGTCCTCTTTTTTTAGTGCCCAATACTGAAAACCATAATCCAACTGCTGGGTAGTTTCTAAGTCATCATTGGTGTGTTTTAGAACACACTTCCATTAGAAGTGAAGTCTCACCTGAATCAGTGTGGGACCTCAGCTGACCTTACTGGCTACAGGGAACATTGTCTCTTTCACAGGGAGAGACTACACATTTTACTGAAGGGTTGTCCTTTCTCTCTGTCTTACTTTGCCTCAAACTGTGGGAAGAAATATTGCTAAAGAATGGAAGGAGAAAGAAAACAGATCTCTCCTTCTCCCAAAGTAGGGCTGAGAATGGAGCTTGCTTTCCTAGGCCTTTTTCACCTTTTGCCATTGTCCTGACACTGAGGGAGGTCACTGGATGTTTGCTGCTGTATCCCTCTCTGGCACAGTGGGATTTGCCAAGTGTTGCCTCCTATTCTCTGTGGCTTTCCTGCATCAATATGAGACATGTTGCTCCTCATTTGGGCCAGAGTGGGTGTGCAGGTGGGAGACTTCACTAGCTGACTGAATGGTATTGCTTGATCTGGATTTAGATGAGCAAAGGCCATTTTTTATATTGGGAAACTCAAGTTTTTTGGTTTTGTTTTGTTTTAAAATGAGGTCCTTGTGACTTGGACAGTGGGCTGAAAGAAAGCAGAATTAAGAAAAGTAGCATTGCACCAACAGATTTAGAGATCTCTTACCTGTTTCTGTTTTGTTACTCCAAGGGGGACATAGAAGATATGGCAGCAAGTTGTAGGCAGCCAGCTTTCTTGATTCACCATGCTGGGTAAGGTCATACAGCTTCTTGTCAAGTTCCTTCAAATGCACCGTTGTAGGAAGGAGGAGGAAGTCTAGAGAGGCAGCTACTACTCTGTTAATTAAATTTAACTAACTTTCTTCAACTACTTAAAGTTCCATGTAAACCTTCAATATGCGTATATGATCTGATCAGCCCCTGATTTTGGTCGTGTGGCTGCATACACAGCAATTCAGTCCTGTCCTGCACACATCAAGGCCTCATGCTGGTCTCAGAGGAGGACACAGATGAGATGATGCATCAGAGATGGAGCCCTCCCTGCACTTCATCCGTGTTACCCTCAATTCAAAACTCATGCTGAGCCAGGGCAATGTGGGGACAGAGCAGCAACACAAACACACAAACACAATCGAACAGCAGTCATTGCAGAGGGCCTGGCCAGCAACCTGTTGTCCCTATTTCCTGAAGAATTTACCAGGAGATTAACTACTACAGAATCATCAGCACACAAAAGTGCCTTTTATATCCTAATTATTTTATAGTATACAAAGCAATATCTTGTGCTATTAAGCCATTTGTTTATCAAGCAGCAAAAGTTGCTTGCTGCAGAATAGCCGTGCTAGCATATTGTGTATGGATTTTAAGCCAAGATGCCTTATGGTACTGAACTGCTAAATTATATGAGCTTGCTGCATTCAGTGGTGTTATATGAGGATAAAAGACCTCAAACTTTGGTCCTGTACTTTCTAGTGGATGGATTTTTGTTCATTGTCAAAGACAAAAAAAATTAAAATAATGAAAAAAGTAATGCAGCTCATTTATTTCAGTGTGCTTTCCTTTGTTTTTCAAATTCATTAGGGAAAAAAAAAAAAAAAAAAAAAAAAGCTGTGAAAAGAGTGAGCCTAATCTTGAAAATAGTATATGTTTAGCTTCACCTGCTCAATAGATGAAGGTTTTATCACTTTGAAAATCTTTTGGACTGCTCAGAGGGAAGTGGGAAGAAAATATAAAGCCTTTTTGGAATAAACAAGAATGTAAATCATTCTGACTTCAGAGAGTGCTCATCTCAAGAATGCATCTGTTTCAGAAAAGATTAATAAACCAATATTTCTTTCTTGTGCCCTTCTTTGGATAAAACAGTTGGCTTTGATTAAGTAAATGAAGATCAAAAGAACAGAGACATAAATGTATTGAATACCTGATCCAGGCTAGGTGTAACTGTTAAAAGAGAAAGTCGAATCTTCCATGTCTTTAGTTGTGGGATGGATATTTTTATTAAGCATATAGAATTATTTATGGTGATTCCATATGGTAGGGATCCAAAGCATGTTTAAATTATGATTCCCCTACTGTAACTGACTTGATAACTGGTCTAGAAAGACCATCTGTGTATCATAGAAATACAAGTGTGTAAGGTGATGGATGCTGTAAATTAGTCTAAGGGCAGGGTACCAGTGGACACACTCTGCTATCCTGGCTGAGCTGTCGTGTGTTGGATCAGCTTAGGGAACTGTAAAGCCAGACAGTGTCCTTTGTCTTGCCAATGTGTTTTAGACCTTGAGAGTGAAAAATAGGGTGGAGCTACAGGACAAGAAATGTAGCTTGCCATTTATGCAGTGGTCAATGAGGTTTGAAACACAAGCAGAGGCACAGTAGGTGAGAAGTACGACAGAGAGATTGACTTCAACAAGGCAGAAAAAAATTTTTGGCAGAAACTATCCACCTCGGAAAATCCAGGCTATTCCCATGTAGTATGTTTGGGACATTTATTTTTATTTAATACAGATATTCCTTTTAAGATGCAGTCTTACACAGTGATGAAAGACTGCCTGTCCATCCTTACATCAACATTTTAGATTATTTTCATGAACAGCTGATGATATTTTTTTGTCTCAGTAACCTCATTCACTTGCAAGTACTGTTGCTGGTGACTTCTCTTGTACCCCTGATTTCAAATAATGAGCTTTCGCAGGAAACATGCTGTTCTCTGGATGAGACAAAATATTCTCACCATTTAACAGATATTTCCATTGTAAGCTTGACTCACATGATCAGAGGTGAATAATCTGCTGAAGAAAATTATGTCATCTACTTGTGACTCACCTGCCACATTTTATTTTTAAAACAATGTCAAATTAGGGAACAAATGATACAAGATAGAAATCTCAAGTTTTGAGCTGCAGGAGAAGAAAAGGAAACCTGAACTACATTAGTTTTTTATCTTTGGTTTCATTTAATTCTCCATTTCCTAGGTCTAAAATGAACCCTGTAAACTTTTCTGTGCCTCTGGAATTTAGCTGCAGGGATAGTTGAAGTGAATTAAAAGAAAGTAATCCCATGATTTATTTTAAGCCCAAGATTAAATATTAATAAGGTGGAGGCCTCTGTAAGGGTCATTAAAAAAAAGAATGGTATTGCTACAAAAGGCATATGAACTCAAGAATTTCTTTTCTGCTAAAGAAAGATCTGAATTTTTTAAGCAGTTATTTGTTCTCTGACAGGAAATGTGGGGACTGTGCTGGATTACTGGTTTACTTTAGAAAACGTGGAAAATGCAATCTGTAGTGATGGAAGGACTGTAAGATTATCATATGACTAATTTTTGCCAACTGAGATTTAGCCCCAAATCCAAAACTTTCTCAGAACTCAATCAGATCCACGAATATTCTAAAAATCCACTTCAAAAATCTTTCGGTTCATGCCCACTAGAAATCAGGAAAACTGTTTGACTCTAGACCTCATGCTGTAAATCTATCCCAAAAAACTTCAGTTATACAAAGTGGGTGAAGCCACAGGATCAGGAATTCATATGAAAGGAAGAGCCGAGGTCTGGGATGCACCTCCAATGTGTGCCAGGCTGAGCTAATGCATGGGGGCTGCACGGGAAGAAATGGCTTTTTTCTAATTTGCATTGCTGAAGATT
Organism: Zosterops lateralis; assembly: GCF_965231275.1. Taxonomy (NCBI): domain Eukaryota; kingdom Metazoa; phylum Chordata; class Aves; order Passeriformes; family Zosteropidae; genus Zosterops; species Zosterops lateralis. The sequence goes on from NC_139762.1 coordinate 130,836,324, forward strand.
GCAGAAGTCATACTTACTTATGGTCCAATATCCCACTGAACTAGAAAATTTAGGAAAAAATTCTTGGGCTTTGGAATAACTTTTGAAAAGCTAGTGCTCTTCTCATGCATCACAGCTGAGCTGATTCTAACCAGACTCCTTCAGAGAATAGGGGCATTAGAGGCAGCCCTGAACTTGATGGGGGATGTTTCAATCACATGAAAAACATCTTTAAATCAACACAAATTTTAAAACTAAGTGAAAAAGCACTAACCTGAATTTTATATGAACATATTAAAGACAGCACTGGAACATGGCTGATTCTGCTCTGCAACTTTAATTTAAATCACATATAAATCTTCATTTAAATTAATGATGAAGTCTCTTTTAACCTTAATGGATGGGAAAATTTATATCTTTTTTAATAGTTGGACATAATATATCTGGTTAACGTTTCAAATAAGCTTAATTTCTTCTATGTGATCAATATGGATGAATATTAGGAAATGCACGTTTCTTCTTTGCAGTATTACAAATACAGTTGTGCAATATAAGAGTTCTGATTTCTTTAAGTTCATATTGTTTCTCATATGCTTTCAAATTAAGTCTTCTAATGAATTTCAAGAAAATATTTTTCTTCAAAAAGGAAGATCTAAAAAAAGAAAGTTCAGAACTAAAAATTATCATTTACAGTGATAATTACAATGACAGTTGCCCAAATGAATTAATATTTAGTGTTAACAGAGATTGTCTCAGTTTAGCTTTAAGAATAAGGTCCTGGAGGAGCAAAACCCAGCAGTGGCCACTGTGTGTTTGTGTGTAAGGGATTTTTAGTGTTAACTTCCAATTTACACAGTTTTTAGTATCCAAAGGTTTGTCTTTATTATAATTAAGCATAGAAGTTTGAGGCCAAAATTTCAATGTAAGGACATTTGTGAAAACATCCTCAGAGATATCCTAGTTTACCTGAGAAATTTCCTAATTCCTTCAGCAGCTTGGAGCACAGGTGACATAAAGCCAGTCTTGTTCTTCTCTTGTGTGGTGCTTCCTGAAGGATAAGATCATTTCCATACATAGTAAATCAGTATACCTGCATGTATAGGACGAATTTTATAAAATCATCCTGAAGTTCACAGACAAAATGTATTATTATCTAACACAGAGATTAATATGCAGTATTTCTCTGTGTAAAAATTTTCCTTCAATCCCTGGATTTATCCTCAGAGATTTTTATCTAGAAATTAACCTGTGTTGACCAGTCTGAGCCTTTGCAAGTCCATACTGTGGTGATACAAATGCAGACCAAGAGCAAGCAAGTAGCTTTTGTGATTTTTTTTTTTTTTTGCCAGACATCAAAAGCATTTCTTTATTGATCTGTGTAAGTGCTAACAGGAGGAAGGCACTAGGTGACATTAGCAGCCAGCAAATCTTCAGTGGGTACATTCAAATTCATGCTATTATGAAAGGAAAAGGGAGTGGAAAAGGGAGCATGAGAAGTATTTTAGTAGAAAGCTCATTCCATTTGCTTTAGTCCATTTTTCAAACAATTATTCACTTTAGAAACTAGTGAATATGGAATTTTTGAGTAGTTTTTACCAAGAACTGTACAGTGGACTGTAGATGTCAAAGTTTCATTAAGTGTTGTATGTAGAGGGAGCACAGGACTAGCTGGCTCTATGAAGACTGAATCAGATGCTGTGTCTTTTTTTGCTGTTGTGATTATCATGATACATGGACTAGGTAAATCCAAAATCTGCAGTTGGCAATATCAGGGACAACTGATTGAGATTTAGACTCATAGAATTGCTTGGGTTGGAAGGAACCTTAAAGATCATCTATTTCCAACCTCCCTGCTATGAGCACAACACCTTTCACTAGACCAAGTTGCTCAGAGCCCCATCCAACCTGACCTTGAACATATCCAGGGTCAGGGCATCCACAGCCTCTCTAGGCAACCTTGTGCCCATGTCTTACTACTCTTACAGTTAAGAATTTCTTCTAAATATCTAATTTAAGTCTAGGATGTTTCAGTTTAAAGCCATTAAAATCACCTCTTCATGATTCTATGATTCTACCTTTAACCCAAATTAGATAATGTCATAGCCAACTCTAGGATGTAAATGTTCTATTTGCCCATCCCTTCTGTCACAGCTTTCTTGGGTGATTACTTAATTTTGTGTTAATGATTTTATGAAAGAAGCTGGTACACCAAGTCAGGAACAGAAGTAGCACACAGATTTTTCATGTGCCACTACCCTCTCTCCAAGCAGCCTTGATGAGCTTTGCACAGGATAGGAGCTGATCAGAGCTCTGTGCTACACTATTTCTGTGATTATCACTGCTCAATGACTGCTGCAACATCATAAAAGATGTGATTGCTTTGATAAAGCAATGCTTCACATGTAAGATGATCAATGACTGAAAACACTTCCATGTGGTTTGGTGAGGTCCATGCTGCCTTTGGACCACCTGCACTCAGTCCCTGCCAGACCAGAGCATCACTGAAGTCACAGAAGGTCCCAGCATGGGTTGGGTTGTGTTTCAGCTATGCCCCAGGACAGAGGTAATGCTGACTATCTCACCTGACTGATGAGTACAAAAAATTATGCTCTGTTGATGCTTCATTGAAGTAGATTTTGATGTAATTAATCATAAATATATTTGTTGTTGTTGTTGTTGTTGTTTTCTTGTGTTTTAGGAGGGGATTTGTTTGGGTTGTTCTGTGGAAACAAGTTCATTTGGATGTGTATTTGTTCTATCCTGTAAAGTCTTTTCTGAAGACACTGAGTGGGATAGATTCATTCTTCCCATTCCTGAGTACTCTTTTGAAGGATTATTTAGGACTGTGTCTTGCCACCTTCAAACGCAATGCACATCTCCTGGAGATGTGCCAGAGAAGCTAAGAAGAGTGCTATATCACAGGGATGTTTTAAACCAGAGAACTTGACAGCATGTAGATCCAGACATGGACACAGGGCCCAGACAGAGCAGCCTGGCAATTTTCCGGCAGTTCTCAGTGAGACACATGGGTCTATCACAAATCCAAAACACATTATGCTCAGAAGTAATCTTTTATTTCATACAGTTGGTATAAAATAAAACTGCGCTGCTGCACAGGATGGCTCATACAGCACACATGAACTGTGCTCCCTGAAGGGTCTGTGATGGCTGGGGATCATGCAGGTTGAGACAAGATTAATAAAACAAGAGGAAAGGTAATGAAAATTATTTTCTTGAACTATTACAATTAGTCTTTGTGTGTACAAGTGCAAAGATTCATGTGGTCTCCTGTCCAAAAATGACAGCCTATTTATTCAGTCTCATGATTCAGATTTAGAACAATGTCCTCACAGCAAGGGGATATCAAGCAGCTCCTGTTTGAAACTCTGCAGACAGCACCTCTGAAAATCTCTCTCATTCACAAAAATGCTACAATGACAGCTAAGACTGACCAAAAGTCCTTCCCCAATCACAGATACTGTATGTAGTTTTTCAAAACTGTATCTCAAATCCTGGGTCATTAAATAACCTGAACACTCTGAATCTAGACAAATATATATTTCCTCTCTGACAAATCTCTTCCATGCAAGTGACCAATAAAAAAGACTCTATTTTAGATACTTTCTGTTTAGCCACTGAAAAAAATAAAACTTAGATAAAATTTATAAACAAGGCCTAAAAAAAATTATCCCTTGTTTCAGTTATTTCTAAGGCACGAGAGCCTTCAGTAATTCTAAGATTTTTTTATAAGATGATTTGCGTAGCCACAGTATTTGAGAGAAACTGGATTAAACGTGTGTTTGCCTGAATAATGAAGGAGGCAAGAATCCTTACAGAATCCTGGCATAGCAACAGAGCAAAATGAATGAGAAGACAGGACTGAGAAAAAAACTGTGCTAGGTCTACTAACATGTTCTTGGAAATTCAGCAGGTGCAACCCAGGTCAACTTTTCAAAAACCAAACAAGAAATTCAACTTTACTTTCTCTCAATGTGGATTTCTTCAGCAACAAGCCAGAAAATTTTTCTGACACATGAATAAGATACAAAGTTTTATGATTTCTTTAGAAACTTTATCTCTTCTAACACCCTTAATCCCCTTCCTTACTCTTCCCAATTGCATTTTGAGTCATACCAGAGAGGAAAACTTTAAGCCAACTAAAGAGTGGCAATTGTTGGGGGATTTGACTGTGTTCTTAAATGAAAATTTGTACACTAACACTAAAAAGATAAATGCACTATAAAAGTGAATACTTGTGATATATTTAGAGGAGTTGGGTAATCTTATTTAAAAATAGCTGATGAATTGGTTACCGTTGCAGATTTTTTAATCTATGCTCAGTTATTCTAGTAATATCATTTATTAACTAAGTCCTATCATAAGCAAATGTGTGTCATTTTTGTTTGGAACTGACATCAAATTAAGAAAACATATTGGCTTCTATTTGCTTCTTTGTGTTGTCTCTTTTTCTTATAGCTAGGCAACTTTCTTTCATTGCTTCAGTCTTTCTTGTATTTCAAATATACTGAAAAACATGCTGAATGATTCAGATGATTCCTAGACTAAGTCATCTAAATGCTAGTATGCAAATGGATTGTGTTTGTCACTGTTGAAAAATCTACCTTTATAACTACTGTTTATGTTTTCTTTTTTTTTTTTTTCACGTTTTCATTGGAACATGAGTCATTTTACTGTCAGCATATAATATGCCTACTTCTTTGAGTAGCTACAGGACAGAATTATGTCCATTGTGCTTCAATATTGAGATTTTCCCTACTTCCAACAGCTTTTGTGCATTTTTTCCGATTCTCATGTATCTAAAATCCTGATGTATCATCTTATCATCATCTTATCTGACCCTAGAAAACTGCTTATATTCTTTTTTCTCCCTTATCCTTTTTTTATTACTCATAAATTCTACTTTGCATTAATCACTATGAACATCCTCTCTTTTTTTCTGGACAATTTTATATTGTTCTTCAATTAATTATTGAGGTTTTTACATTCCCTCTAAGTCAAGTTGGTTGGTTTTGGGTTTGGTTTTTCCCCCTGTGGTTCTTTCCTAAAACCAAAAGATTGTGACTATACAATATGTTAAAAGTAGCTTGCAATTTGCATTTGCAATTTTTTGTTTAAATTCTTTTATTTTGTCTGATCTGGTTGAACTCTTTTGAGATGCCATACAGAGCCTTTCTCTTCCTTATTTGTCCATTTTGTCTAAATAGGTTCAAACCAATTTTTTAACATCTCCATTATACAAATTTTCCTACTGAGGAATACGACTGAAGTGGATTTCCTCCTCTAAATGAGAAGTTCTGCATTAAAATAAGAGCAGTCTCCTTTTCAGCTAGCAAAAGATTTGGCTCTACCATTTACAGCTGCCTATTCACTGCCAAAACCTGTTGCTGAATCAAAACTCCCTGGAAGAACAGCCTCAGCAAGCAATTGTGGTGACCTCCAGAGCTACCCAGGTGGAAATTCACCCATCACCATATTGTTCCCCTTCCCATTTGGCATGTGGAAACACAGGCAAATTTCTTAAACCTGGATGCCAGCTTAACTTAGTAAATACAAATTTCAGGAACAAAGCTAACTCTCAGTTATATCTTGTGAATTATTAGAAATATTTGAGTATGCTTTTGCCAATGTTGGAATTTCAGTTCTTATTCCTGCAAGTATAGAACCACCTTCAACAGCCAGCTGTTACCTACTGGTAGGTTTAAATTTTCTTCATGAGAGTCTGCATACCTACTGGAAAATATTTAAGAACTTGAAAATCAAAGGCAGTTGAAAATGATAACCATGGTAATATGTGAGTGGTCTAAAGTATTTAGAAATAATTGTTCCTATCTATTCCATTCTTGTGGGCTTGATTAACTCTAGCTTGACTATATGAAGAGTGTATTTATTATTGAAAAATAACTGCATTTGAAGAAAGGAATTTTAACTTCAAATTTGAAAGGTCTTTCTAAATGGCCATTATAATTGTGCTGAATTCACCTGAGACCAGTGTTTGGGACCCACTCCCCTTCAGCCATGGTAGGTGTTTCAAAAGACACATGCACAAGAGATTTTGGGTATTGATTACTGAACCATGAGAATTTGTCATCGAAATGACAAAAATATCTTCTGTTCCCCACTAAGCCAATTCATCTGAGCTGACATCTCTACAGAGCATCTCCCATCCTGGCTCCAGGGTCTGCTCTGCTGCATCCTCTGCCTCCCAGTCTCTCCTCCCTTGCACTTGACCCAGGCAAAGAGTTCTTTCACTTTTCTTTATTTGGTCAGTAGCTGCTTTTTTTATTAGCCACTGTAATTTCTAACTTGCCAGAGAAAGTTTGCTGTTTCAATTTATTTTTCTCCATCTCATAAAGGAATAATGTAGTATTGCTCTTCTTAAACTGGAAATGACATTTCTTTTGATTAACCTATTGTCCCCTCTGTACTTTGGACCTCTCGTGAGCAGAGTCTTTTTCTATTTTAGTGTGTTTCTAAGCATTTCTTCTTACTAAAAATGTCTAAAAATTTACTTCTGCTTTTAAAATGGAACTCGTCGAGTGACATTTTGTCGTGTAATGTGCACTGATCATCAATGTTTAATTAAAACCTGTCATTGAGAGGTGATATCCTTCCTTTGGAATGAATTTGCTTTAGCAGTGAAAGTCTAGAGGGGCAGTTCTTTTCCTGTCACAGATCGACTTAAAAGACCAGAGAGACATGCAGGAAGACAACTAACAGTTCTGTGCATATTTATGGACTTGTTGTGCATGTGGTAAGTACTCTCCTGACAGCTAGTGTTAAATCCAATCAATCATCACTTAAATACATCACTGTGTATATTCACCTCACTCCTTCATTAGCATTCATTAGCAATTAATCAACACAGCAGTAGTCTCTGGAAAGATCAACAATCCATAAGGTACATTTACATTAAAGATGAGCAAGTGAACATTTGTTTCACTTCAGCTAAGTCTTGTGTATTGTCATTTCTTCAAGGAGTGAAAGACATTGATCAAGGAAATGACTGATTGATTGATAGATAGAACATGCCATCTATTGCCTCTGAAGACCATTTTTCTTTAAACCAGAGGACAGTAGTTTTGTTCAGAAAAAATCTTTCAATCTTCAGTTTTGCGGTATGTTTTACCATACTGGTTGAAAACATCTTCCTTCCTTAAATTCACTGGCTTTGGAGACAAGCTCTATTGCTGAATCTCTTTCAGTTTCTAAAATAAGACCACATTCTAGGGTACAGAGGTCCAGACACATCCTTTTAGCATCAGACATGGAATTACATTTGTTTTGCTGGTTTATTTCTTCAGCCAAAACACAACAATTAATTAGCATCATTTCCGAGGCAAAGTGGAAGAAAAAATATTATATTCAGGCATATAAAAATACAGCCTTATTTTTTTGTTCTATTACATTAATAATAAATCTTAGTATTTTGAGAGACCTTTACCAGCCTGTGGAAAATTAACTAAACTAAGATTAATTGGAGTAGTTGTTCAGCTCCACTTATTACATAAATATATACTGATAATGTTATCTTTAGTGTTTATCTTAAGTACTCTTCAGACTTTATAGCACTGAAATTATATAAACAAGTTTTCATTTGATTGTTTTCTTTTGTGATAGAAAAGCTATTTCAAAATAAAAACTTTTCTAACCTTAGATGCCAAAATTAACTTAAAAGAGAATTTATCACCTTATATTCAATGAAATTGAAATATTTGCATTGAGAAAAATGTTAAGTCATTAAGACACACACATTTCTTCTGTAATTCCTTTGCTTTCATGGAGATGCATTGAGCTACTAGCATTGTGTTGTTAATGTTATAAAATATCCAGTATCTAATAAACATTCAGTTCTTTGTGAATATTGAAAGTTTCCTTTTTAATGTGGCAATTATAGATTTGGATTGCTACTTTATCTGCTTCAATGTATGTTGTTACTTGTTTCATTATTTCTTTTTAATTACCTTCACATGCAAATGCTATCTCTTTCTTATCAATGACTTGATATATCTTTGGACAAATATAACTAGGCGTATGACCTTGCTGTGTCATACCTCAGAATTACTGAGACATTTGACAGGATAGCTCACCTCTAACTCTGCCTGTGGTCACTCTGCTCCTTCAACACTTTGTTTGTTTGTTTGTTCATTTGTTTTAACTTGAATCTGATAATCTTTGTTCTATGAAATATCTTTTCTTTCTTGTACCAATATTTCAGTGCAGAAGTTTGTTAAGGTTAGGATAACCCAAAGTGAAGTACTGTGAATGTGTTTAAATAGCAATTTATGTCTTCCAGGTGAAGTGTGGTGGTGGGAAAAGCAATTACTTTTCCATATTGTAGAAATAGAGGAAGTTGCATGGTCATTCCATTTAATGAAAGATTTTGACATCCTGTTTCGCTATGATAGGAGATGAACCATTCCTTGTTTGAAAGTCTTCACCTCCTTGGTAGGACTGTTTAGACCTGTAGACCCTGAGAGGTCACATTAGGGAAAAATGCACAACCCTGCAAGAAATAAAGGCTTCTCTGCAAAAACATGTTGTAATGGTCAAAATTCTTCAGCATTTAAACACAATGAAATATTTGTATAATTATTCCAAGGAATTTCCAAATATAACTAAGACTACTCACCCCCATCCTTCCTCTCTGTATGATTTGCTTCTCAGAGATGGCTTGGTGGGATTCACAAAGGTCAGGGCACCAGCAACCTTGGCTAGAGAGATAGTAAACAAAACAATAGTGTAAATTCCATTATGAGTTTATCTGCCCACCCCTGTGCTACCATCCTTATCAAAAAGCTCTGACCTAACACAAAGATAAGCTTTGTTCCCCTCTTTCCCCAAGCAGCCTGTCTTCCATGCAGGAAAAGCAGCATTTTACCTTTACATTCACAAAATGGTTCTTTGAACTTCATTTTTCTGTAAGACTTTGATTTAAAGTTTTCTCCCATTTAAGAACAATCTCTGAAATGTGCATCCTACTTTACACATAAGCACTGAAATTTGTTAAACTTAATCTTGATTTTGCAGAGGGAAACCCAAAAGTGATTTTTTACTTTTTAAACTCGTTTTCTATTTCTAGGAAACTTCAATGAAGCATTTTATGGTATGATGAGAGTGCAATGGGAAGAACTTGTATTGAAGACGATTAGACAACCACTAACATAAGGCACTACTGAATTTCTCAACCCTACGGGCAACAGAAATGGCAGAGCAGATTTTAGGGAAATTTTACACATTAGTACATAAACAGTCTGTCAAGAAATCACACCCTTCAGATGTCTGCCTCTGACAGTCTTCAAGACATTAAAAAAATCATAAATGTGATTTGCAATAGAGACATTCACTAGCCTTAATATACAGAGACTGTCATCACTAGACAAATCCAGGAATGTCAAGTGAAGATTATTGGAGCCTGAAATACCCATACAGCAGAATGGCACGTGTGGATGTATGTTACCCAAAAAGCCATGAACTTCTCTACTCAATGACCTGTTTGATCTTTAGCCCACAATCCCTGCTAGTATGGCCTTACATGCTTTGACAATGTGTAGACATAACTGTAAAAAGGAAAAGCAGGGGCCTGTGAAAAGGGTCAGTAAAACAAGAAAACTGGAGCTTTGTGGAATTTAACATGAAATATTAAAAGGAAGGAAGCATTGGCATGGAGAAGAAACAGAATTGAAAGAAGCAGTGAGGGAAGGAGAGAAACTTGACCACTATAGAAGTTCTGAAGATGAATAAAGAGTCTGAATCTCGTTTGGAAAGAAAACAGAGTTTATGTTCATTGCATTCTTTGATTGATATGTGATTCCATAGCTTGTTTTATTTGGGTCACTGTGTGTCCAGGCAGTAGCTACCAAAAAGTATGCAGAGGTTTGGTGAGCTGACAGTCTCAGTGCAAATGTCTGCAGACAGATATTTAAATTACAAGAGTTCCAGCGTAAAACAAGAAACACCCTGGAGACAGAGCCTAGATCATACTCCCAGATGTAGAGATGCTCTGTCTTTTGGCTATGCAGCTGCACTGGCTGCCTTGGAATCACCATATCTGGGGCTCTGAGGTCTCAGGAGCCAGTGTTATCAAACTGGTACCTTTCAGGTCATTACAGTCAATAATTCCTTTTCAAGTATCAAAAAGAAAAGAAAACAAAGTGAGATGATTAAAAAGCCAATTAGCAGATCAAAGTATGAGAAGCTAAGTCCTGGAGGGGGAAAAAAAATGCATGTATGTTAATTTAGGCAGTAAGGAAGATAATTAGAGCAGGGTAGTGATAATGGGATAAACTGGGGATCAAAAACTGTGGAGTTGATTGGGAAAAAAAGAGAAAAAAATTAAGGGAAATTTTAATGATTCTTAAAACCATTAACCACATAAATATTAGAATGAAAGCTTGTCTGGAAACCACCCTGACCTTTTTGTAAGCAGGGTAGTGATCCACAATTCTCAAAAATGTGTAGTTTTAATTCTTCTCCCTGAGAAGTATTTCAATGTGTCTGACACAAATATCTTCTGGGATAGTGAGCTGGATATGGAAGATGTAAGTGGAGCAGCCAATAGAGATCAGAGACATAAAGGCAGACTTCTCCATCTCATCCTTCCTCCTTATCTTTTTCATAATTTTAACTCAGTTTTTCAGGAAAGACGTCATAGTTTTGATGTTGAAGTCCCAATTCACTTTGTAAACTTTGTTTCACTTGACTTCCTTCCAAATTCCTTTTTTGTCTACAGTTCTCACAGCTTTAGCTTTCTGATGAGGTTTGTTCTTGGCCAAACTTTCTGTCAGCCTTTTCTCCCCATGTTGTGAGCACACATCCCCCATCCTCGGCCCCGTGCCTGCCTGAACTCCTGATCTTATCCCTGCTGTTGTCCATTTGATCCAAACATGCTACTCAGGAACTTACTGCAGATAGGGCAAAGAATGAGGGGAAACAGAAAACCTTCTTTTTTTGTGAGGTTTCCAAAGACCACCCTTGAGCTTTGGCTCCAAATGCCTCACAGCATTGTGAGTCCACAAATTCCTGTGTTCTCCTTTACAAAGTCTTGTGAGTCTTTAAACAGAAAGGCCCCTAACAGTTTGCACCCCGTGGTTCTGTCAAAGGAACAACATGCTTACATAAATATAGTTTGGTTCTAACCCTTTCCATGTGGCTTATACCACAGGAAGTTCACTTTCTTCTAAAGAGCATGAACATGAGTGGGGGTAAGGATGAGTTTCAGGCTGTGAAGTATGAATTAGACTTTTAGAGACAGCTGGGACTCAAGAGAGAATGAAGGGTTTGCAACTTAACAAGTAAGAACAGGAAGGAACAGAGCTGTGAAGAAAAAGAAATAAATCAGAGGCATAAGTAGAAAAAATAAACATCTCCTTTATATAACCTAAGGAGCTTCTGAAGTACTTTCAGCAAAGGAATATTACAGTCACAGGACAAAGAGCATGGTCATTAGTGCCAGCACTGTATCTTGTCAACAATCCAGAAAAAGAAAGGATCTTCTCTGAAGAGTAGGGATTAAAAATATTGATCAGGAGATTTCCCCAAGTGAATAATGTCAAACAGTATGTCTCTTGAATGTTCAGCTACTGCTTTGGTGACAAACAGAGATAAAAGATGAAGATGCTGTATCTCTGTGACCTGAGGAAGCTCTGGGTAGCAACTCCCCATTTCCTTGAAAGTAAAGAGCATGAAGAAAAGGAAGTACAAAGTAATACTTACTATTTTATTCAGAATATCTAATTCTCTGATTAGTAACTCACTTTGGGGAATGGAAAGATGCAGTTGGACCAGAAGGTGATAAATGGCTAGCTTCAGGTCAAATTCTTCCTGCTTTCTCAAGCCACAGTAGCTGTACTTGAGAAGACTGTGGCACTGACACACATCTTTCTTTTCTCTCTGGAGGCAACTCTCTTGTCAGCTTTTCTCCTTGTGGAGAGGAGAAGAAACATATTTCTAATAGCAAGGCAGAAAATAAAAGAAAGAAATGATCATGTGTGCTCTTCTTCTTATAGGACTTTAAATTATTTTTGTTCTTTTCCATTAATCTGGATTTATCTCGGTTTTAGCCATCTTTAACATCTACTCTAACACATTTATCTAGTCCCTTGTTAGAGTGAGAGAAGAGAGCAAATTATGTCCAAGGGTGATTCATCATGCCTATCTTATATATTAGTTTTGCCAGAAGTAGTTGTGTAGAAAATCATATACTTGGTACTTGTATACTACAGCAGTGAGGCTTTTGGGGAATGGAAGAAAGTATGGAAACAACATGACAGTTTTCTACTTCATAGAAACAACTTCTTATCACTTTTTTTCCTGGGTAAATGTACACGTGAAACTTCAACACTTGATCTTCAGCTTTTTCTTTGGTCTGTATTTTTCACAAGTGACAAAATCTCAGAATTATTCTCTGTGATATTTATTTTTTTTTGATCTTTGATTTTTCCCCTTTATCTTCAGTTCTATTTTCTCCTTATGTAAAGTTTTGGTTTATATTAGCATGAATTTCTATTGTATTCTGGAAACTCAGTTATAATTAGTACCCCGTAAGTTTCCCACCGTTCAAAAATATTTTCTTTCCTGAAATAATTATCACCTTTGTTTCACCTTTACATTGATTTAGGTGCATTTTCCCTCTTCCTTCACTTGGGCATGTTGAAAATTACAAAAACTACTTGCCCCTGTGAGATGAACATGACTAGAATTTCTCTATGTTTCTCAATATGGACCATGAAGAGAAAATTGGGATCTTCCTCTCACAGCTGCAATTAATCAAATAGAGATTTCTTTTGGCAATTTGCAATGCTAACTTTCTTGCTTAAAAATTTCTTTTGAAAAATTTTGAAACCCACTAATAATGCATAAAACCTACCAGATATTTTCCAGAAAGTTCTGGTGGTTTGACTCATCCCCTCCATAAGATTATATTTCCTTCATGAAGATTCTGCATTCCTGAGTCATTCCCTCTCAAAACTCTCAGAGAAAAGGAGTTGTGGTGGCTGTTGACTCCCCCCCACTCTTGTTTGTCTAACACAGCAGTTTGCATGCATTCATTGAAAAGCAGAGAACTCCAGAACTCAGAAAACAGGAGATACAGAGTTAAGCTGAAAGCCTAACTTCAAGATTTTTCCTGCTGTGAAAGGGCCTTATTTCATTACTTTGTTTGTTTGTGCATTTATTTTTGGAGAATGATGATCTTCTCCATTGTTCTACTTCATTATGAGACGGAACTATTGTGAGAAGCCCTAGAGTGTGGGATGGGCTCTTATTTGGTTTCCTAAAAGAAAACAAAATTAATTAAACTATAACTCTTTCTCCTTGGTTTATGGCTTAAAAGATAGTGCCTTTTTATTGTTATGCATTCTCTAGTATTTATTACCTCTTGTAGTATAGTGCAGACTAGAAAACATGCCTTAAATAGAGCAGAGATGTTCAGTTCATGTCCCTCAGTTGTATCTTTCTGTAGTAGTGAGGCTGTAATCTAAGTGCTCCTGGCAAAGCTGGCAAACACATCACAAAGAATGTCTTAGGAGCGGAACAGTAAAATTCAGCTTTGCTTAACAGCAGCAGGACACACATGACCACTTTGCTTCATTTTGCAGCCCTGGATGCATTAGGCTGTGTTAAAATTCACATTGTTCAGATGAACCCAGCTCACCAACTGCTCTGGGTCAGTCTGTACGTCTCATTACTGAATTGGAAGATTCTGTGGAAACTGTTAGAGGCTGAGAAAAAGCATTAAATTTTCTACATTGGGCCTGATGGCATAGGGAATGATTGATTTTCCCGGGACCTTTTGGGCTGTGGTACTGGAAGTCACAGCTGCCAGGGCTGGCCCTGGCTCTGCCCACCAATATGGTTCAGCCAAAGGCACTTTGTTTTTTGAAGGACTTAGTATTAACCTGGCTTAGGTTGTCATCTAAATATTTTGGACATATCTTTATAAAATGGAGCTTTCAGAAAAAAATCTTAGTAGACTTATTCTAGCACACTTAACAAAGCTACATAAATTATTTAATTATTTTGGTGAAGATAGCAGACAGTGAGTTTACTGGCAAGTCCACAAATACAAATTTTAAATGCAAAAATTCATTTAAAAATGTATAGAACTTTACTTTCCTCTGGACAGAAAGCATGGACACCACCCATGACTTAGCAGATGGGGTTTCATAATAATTTTTATTAACTTTGCTTTTTGATGGGAAAGAATGATATTTCCTTAATTCTGGACTATCATTGAATGTCAATAGGTGTTCTATGAAAGTAATTCATAATGTTTTTTGAGAGGGGCAGTCTTTAGTGGTTTGGGTGTCTGAAGCTATTTCTTAAAGCTTCAGTTAACTAATTCTGCTAAATTCATGGGAGCTACACTGGATCACTCAAAGGCTCCAGCATCTTTTTATCTGGCTTGTGTGTGACATCTTGCTTAGGACACTTTTTTTTACTGAAATAATCTTCTAAAATTACAGTGGTAAGTTTGTTTCATAAAGATGTTAAATTTGCAGAAGTCTTAAGCACCCTCTTTCTTGATTTTTTTTTTTTTTTTTTTTTTTTTTTTTGTGTGGTTTTTTTTTGTGTGTTTTTTTACCTTGAAAGAGGAATTCTGAAATGTCCAATATCTTTTTACCTTACTTAAGGTTATGCCATATCCTTCTATGCAGTTATGGCTGACCTCTGTATTTCAAAGAAATCTCTTAGAATTGAGTTGTTTTACTCTATAGCCTTTTTACAAATTATAGCAAATTAATTACTAGAAAACAGTTCTCAATTATGCCTTATTTATGCCATTTAGTCTTCCTGCTTTATTATCAAAACATTACCTGCTTCATCTAGTCTCATTCTAATGGCCATTGCTTATTTTCTCAGGTAAAGACAAAGTTAAGTCCCCTCTTTGTGCTGAAAGGTATGAAATGTAATGCATTTAGAACACACTTTAATGGCCTTCCAGCTAATTATATGAATTGTTTCTTTAAGAAGAGAATTGAGATGTTATTATTGATGTTTTCTTTTTTCCCCCTCTGAAAAATTGATTTTAATGTGGTGTCCCTACTTAAAAATCAATGACACAACCTGACTTATGATTTGACACTTTAAATCTATACTATTCTCAGTGGACTTGAGTTTCATAAGCCCAGAATGTGAAGACATATAATACAAAAGGCAAAAATTCTCCCCTGGGGTAAGATGTCAACTGAGATATTGTGCATCTTAACAAAGCAGTCTAATTGCCCCTATTCCAATAGAGAAGGAACTCATATTCAGGTAAAAAATGTTTGTGTGTGCATGTTTGTGGAAATAATATCTATCAAATGCCCCTAAAATTGGGTTATGGGTGACTTCTATACTTGTTTACACTTTGGAATCAGTTTATCTGTGACATATCACTCCCTATCATTGTCATGTGGTGATACTAGAAATATTTGGAAGTTCACAAAAGAAGACAGATAAGCTATGATTAATTAAAAATAGGATTTAATTAAGAATATAGAGAAGATTGAATAGGTGGCCTGATATGGAAATTTCAAGGACAGGTTTTCAGTTCCCTGAGATCCTGGATCCGTCTTCAGATAGGATTAGCTGGGGTAAGGAAGAAGGAGAAAAAGGTAAATAACTTAACAAGGTTCATTATGAACTTCGATCATTTTATGGAAAATATCATGTGTTAACTCTGAAAGTTCCTTTTCATTTTACATTTCCATATCTTCCCCCCTGAGTTTGGGCATGACCAATGACTTTTAAAGGAATCTCAGTGATATTTAAAGGCATGAAATTCAAAAGCAATAAAAGCTAATATTTTCTGTCTTGTTCATATTTGGCTTCAAGGAACTGTTGCCAAAGTTTTGGCAAAATAAAGTTTTATGCTAAAAACTTAGTTGCTCTGGAACAGAATTTGGCTGTTGGGATTCATTGCAAAATTTTTCTTACATCTTGGAAAAGATGCTACACCTTGCTTGTCAGAGTTTTTATCAGTATTGTGGTTTTTATAGTTTCTTTGAGATGTCTTTGTTAAGGCTCTCCCCAAAATAAAGTATTTGACCCTAATGATTTCTGGTCTTATCCAGTGGTAAGACAGTGGGTCTTACCCAGTGGCCAGAGAGTTTTCAGGCCTTCTTAGCTAAGAAACTATTGTTCACAATCATATAGTCTTGTTGGAAAGCCTTAGAGGTCTGTGAGGAGTACTGATCTCTAATTAAATTACCAATTAAAAGTACAATTCAAAGTTAATACTAAGAAAATTGATTTATGAGTGTGAAGAATTGAATATACTGGTTCAGACTGAGTGTAGGAGACAGGAGTTAGAACAGAGAGCTGCCATCTAGAAGACATAGATCACCCAGAAAACAGACATTTTTCCATCATTAGCAGACTTGAATTGGTCCCCTGTGATAAAAACAGCTTCTGCAATGGATCCTTCATGTTCTGTGTGTTTTTGAGAGAGCTTTCAAAGACAAGACAATAACCAGATTAGAAGGGTCCAGTACCTCCTGGCTCCCATGGTTTATTGTGAACACATACAACTGCATTCCTGAGGAATAGGAATATAACATCAATGAACATAAAGAGGAAAAACAGCTACTACTGTTTATCTGCAATGCAGGGAATAGAGAGCCCAGGTTCATGTGTCCTTGCCCCAAACACAGTTGCTGGCTGGGTAATATCAGGGTGACTTTTACAATTTACTCTTCTTATAAAGTAGGGATATTTTTACTTTCTTCCTTCAATGAGCGTTTTGAGATTGAATCAAATTATGCTCCTGAAGTGATTTATAATATTCAAGTGAAAGTTATAACATCATAATATATTATATATTCAAGCAAGAGGTGATAAATAGACATCAAGTCAAAAATAGCACTCTGCTAATATTTTTTTTTAATCAGTGTTTTGAAAATTTTTTTAAAATATTTACGTGATACAAGAAATTTAATTCTCTGGTAAAAAAAAAAAAAAAAGGAAGAAGACAATGAAAAACTAGTACAAATGGCAGAACTATGATGACAAATGAGGAAAAATACAAGTAGTTACAGAAAAACATCATTTATGAGTTAACAGACCACTGAATCACTATAGTGCGTATAAATATGGTGCAACAATGATTTTGATGACTCTTTATCACAGCTCTGTGATACAAAGTATGAAATAAAATAAAAAGGGACATGGGGCCAAAGATAAGCCAGTCTACATTATGCTATTAATGAAGAATAAGGAACAGCATGGAAATTGATAAATCTTGCAGGATAGGAAAATGACAACTTTGGGCTCATCTATAATAACCTGAAGGATTTATCACTCTCTTTCTCTGCTGAAGCTGTAGGCAATTTTTCTGTTGTCTGTCTGGTACTTCAAGTTATTATACAAAGAAAAGGCATCATATATGCAGCAAAGACAGAACTGAGGAGGAGAATGAAGATGAAATATCCCAGAGGTGACCACTGTCACCATGTTAGTCATAATATGCCAGTCCTAATATTTGTGGCATTCCTTTAATCAAAGCCTGTTTGGACTTAACTAAAATAGACACTTAGACTTTCAAACATTCATAATAGGTATGTTCCCTCAACAAAAACTCATTCTCCAGAGACAGTCTGGTAACACATTTTTCTGGTGAATAATGGACAGTGCATTCCTTGTTACTGCACAAGGCAGTACCCATTTTTATGAGTTTTAGCAGTGATTTGGATGATATGTGGGACTAATGCCGGCTGTGCAAACACAAATCACTGTCATGGGAACATTCTCCAAAGTGTGTCTATTGGACTGTCTTCTTTTAATTTCTCTTATGATTTTTTTATTTTAATTTCCTTGTGATGAATACCTGAAGGGGATCAGTAGTTAGTTGCCATGAAGGACAAAATTTACTCCAAGTGGAAATACTCTTTTTCCTAATCTCTTCTGCCATTTCAACTCATATAGGCTTGGCAGTTCTCCACTACCAGTCTCAGCACAGCTTTTCACTCTGTGTATCTGTCAGAAAAAAAAAAAAAAAAAAAAAAAAAAGATTTATTTCTCAAATTTGTCTTTCCTCTGTTTAATCTACCACCCTTCTAATTTTTTTTTTAATTTATTTTTTATTTTTTTTTACCCAAGGGCTCAAAATTCTTATGCAGGCTTTTGGGTAGACATCTCCAGGTCCAGAATAGGTACTTGATTGCACCTTTCAGATCACCTTTCTTAACTGTGAACTTCATAGAGGTGTGTGCCCACCTATGGACACTGTGCTCACAGTTCCAAACATCATCTCTCATGGATGGTTCCTTTTTACTTTGAAGTTAGTTCTGCTGTCTATGTCAACATATGAGTGCACATACAATGCCCACAGATGTCCAGACACACACCAGGTGCTCAAAATGAGTCTTCAGACTCCAGTCTACAATTTCTGAGGCACATTCCCAGATAGAATATGGTGAAAAAATTCGAACATATCAAATGCTGTATTATCCTGGCTCCACAGCAAACTTCACACATTATTTCAAATTTGGAAGGCCTGTAAAATGAAAAGGTCCTGAATCTCTGACCCAACCATCTAGATGTTTAGCCATCATAATGCTGAATAAATGGCATGACATGATCAGAGGATCATCAATAGTTTTTATCATTTGGTATAAATATATGTTGAAACAAAACCTTTTGAACTCCTGGATGAATTGGTGTGTCCCAATCCAGGTAGAAGATCCTCAGGTCCACAGGACTGGTACTGAGGCTCCATATACCATGTTTGAAATGGGAAATTCTTCAATTAGACAGGGTAAGAGAGAAGATAGGGCTAGAGAGAAGGTGAATATTGACTGGTTGCCCAGGAAGTCTGTGAAATCCCTGTTACTGGAGAAGTTAAACTATGACTGAACAAGGCCCTGGGCAACCAGATGTAGCCATGATGCCAGCACTACTATGAGCAGGAGGTAGGACATGGCAACCTCCAGAGGTGGCCACAGATTTTCTGTTTTTTGAATACTGGTAAACAGCTGCTCCCATTGCTGCCTCTGTGATCAGCTGTGACCATCCTACAAATGCTGGGGGACTGTTATGTGTCACATTTGCAAGGTCCCACCCTGTCTTCTTGCAGAAATCAATCATTGATCCATCCAACTGAGAACCATGAAGTTGTGCAGAAATCCAGTGCCAGAACAGAAAACAATGCTGAATTACTATTTTTGTCTCCCACTGGAAGAAAATCTGATCTGTTCTGATGAATTTGCTCATGATGGGAACTCAGACTGAGCTGGAATGATTTGGGGCCCAGCTAAACATCTAGTTTCAGTCCCTGTCTGCAGGGCTAAAGAGACCTAAAGACTTTCAGAAAAGTTAGAGTTTAAAGGTTATTAGATGTCTCCTTTCTGATATGCTCCTTCAGTAATCCATGCATGGGTGAAGAGAGGTTTGCAGGGGTCACTACAAGAATAATTTGATTTGTTAACTTTTCTCACTTAAAACAACCTCTCATGCTACTTTGTAAATCTTCCTTTGAAAATCTTCCTTTGCACAGCTTACCTACTGCAATTTATGTTTTAACAGATAGCATAAAGGTGCTAATATTCAATGTATCTTACCAATCTCTTCCACTCCTTCCCTTGCACTGCAGCTCCCTTTTTTAAAACTGCTAGTAGAATCATTTCTTTTATTCTAAGATAAAATTATTTATAATCAATTAATAAGCATTGCTGAGGCTTTTGTTTGCCTGAAGCATCATTTCCTATTCAGTTTTTGCATCAGAACTATTCAGCATTGCCTTTTGGTTCTCTCTGAAAATACTCTTGAGAAGCCAGGCTTATCAGCCAAGAAGCATCCAACAGCGAAGCATGTGCATTTATAAAAAGACTATCACTTTTGTGCTAACTTTGATTGCCAGTTTCTACACTTAAAATGAAAATGAAGCTAGTGGTAAAGCCACATATCTGAATTCATTACACTGAAATATATGTATTTCCTTTCTTTCCTTCAATTCCCTCAAGTGGCATAGATTAATTTATAGAGTGTATGTGTTTTTAACATCTGCAAAATTCTCATGTGGATTGATGTACTGAGAATAAAACTTAAAGCAGCCATTTCGAGGGTAATACAAACATTATTCCTCTTAATGATTTTTGCAGACCTGTATTTTTGAATGTCATTTTGGGAAGTAGGAGTGATATAAGGGTAATTAAAGAAGTCACTTTACTGACACAGTAGGAGACATATAATTGCACAGGCCACAAAGCATAAGAAGTCACATCGAATGGGAGGGCTGATTTTCCAAAGAGATTTGTAGGGAGACATTTTGAATCCACAAAATTTGCCCTCGACAATAAATGACTCAAAACACTTCTTCCTCTGAGCACCTGATTTACATTAGTAACTGGTTACTTAGAGGCAGAAGCACTGTGATTTGTGTCCAAAAGTTGGTTTTGTACACAGATTTTCCTCATTAAAATGGAAATTATTTGTTTTGAAATTTTTGTCCTGAAATGCCTATAACCAAAATCCAGTGTTTTTGAAAACAAATTTAATACCTCCCAGTCTGGTCATTCCATCATTTCTTTGTGTCTTTAAACAAACTGGGAGCAAGGTAACCATTTGTTCTTTCCCTTCTTTGATCACCTGTCAAAATGACAGCAACATCAACCTGTCTAATGATTTCTGGCTATCACCAACTTAACCAGAAGCAAACACCATACTCTGTAGATCACATTGTGATTTAACTTCACTTTCTTCAAATTCTCAAATCTAGTTTTCAAATAGTTAAAATTAGAGAGAAGGAACTCGTTCTCCATAGAAGATATTTCTGTAGACTTCAAAGAGAAGCATTTAAAAAATTTGTAGTGAATCACAGTTCAATTCAGATTGGAAGAGACCTCTGAAGGTCACTTTGTCCCATCTCCTCAAAGCAGGGCTGACATCAAAGTTGGGTCAGGTTGCTTGGGATAGTTTCCAGTCAATTTGAAAATCTTCAAGGACATCTCCACCACCCCTCTAGACAGCCTGTTATTTTGCTTAACCACTGTTATAATGGAAAACTTATTTTCTTTTTTTTTTTTTTTTTAATGTAATTTCTCTGCCAGAAAGTGAAACTGTTGCTTCCTGCCTTTCACTGTGCACCCCTGAGAAAAGTCTGACTTCATCTTCTCTGTAAACACCCATTAGGTGGTGGAAGATGATAATTAGATCCATCCTTCTTGTCTTCCCTAGACCAAACAAATCCTCATTCTCTCCTCATACACTGTGTGCTGCAGCCCACTCTGCTTGACTCACTTCAGCTTACTGATGATTCTTGCACTAAGAACTTCAAAACTGAACAGTGCTTCTTGCAAGTGTTGAGCAGAGGAGAATGATCGTTCCTCTATCACCAGAAAGGATTACTAATGCAGCCCAGGATGCCCCTGTTTCAAGGCCTCATTGCTGACTTAATACTCAACCTGCTGCCCCAGGTTGAGTATTAAGACTAGCAGATGTTTCTCTGCAAAGCTGATGCCTAACCTTGCATCAGTCAAAGTGGAGTGCTGCATGGGATTATCCCATTCTAGGAGGATGGCTTTGCCTTTGGCTTTGTTGAAGCTGGGTTCCCCATCACCCACTGCCTCAGTGTATTGTTAACTCTTGCCCAGTTTGAGGTCATCCATAAACTCAATTGATATCTGACAAAGCACTGGAAAGGGTGTTGAAGCAATGTCAGCTCCTGTATCAAATTCCATTGGAAATGTTTGCATATCAGTCTCCAAACTGTTGGCAAAAATTCTTGACTGACTTTTTTCATATCTCCCCCTCAATCTTTGTCCCTTGAAGTGAGTCTTGGAAAGACAAGGTAAAGGTGTCCCTGCTGTGACACCCATAGTGCAGCCAGGTGCTAATCCATAGGTTCCTTTTATTCTTTCCCAAGTACTTCCCTTTGACTGACATCACTGTTCAGGTCCTTGTTCCTGGTCCTTTCTCTTTTCTAGAGATCTGTGGTAAAAAAAGTATTTCCCTTGACAGTCCTGAGTCCCTTAGATCCTATAATTTTGATCTCACTGAAAAATCAGACACTTGAGCTTATATCAGATTTTATCAATTACAGGAAAACACACATAATCTGTAATGTTTATCCCATTATCAACAGTATTTTTAGCACACAGAAGCTTTCTTAAGAGAAACCAATTAGTGCAACATTTCCTTTGCAGTTCAATAAGGTGCCAAATGTATATTCTTTTATTAAGGCCCAGTTGTCTTTTCTGTTAGTTCTGACTACTCTCTTTTACCCATAGTTCAATAAAATCTGTAGCAACTTGAATGAATAATTAGATGAAAGAACATTCCATTAGAACTTTAAAATGAGGCAAATTTATTTCCATGATCAGAAGGCTCATGTGAAGAAGAAATCACTGGGTTGTAAGGTGGGCTCCTTTGTTTCAACCCAGACAAGCCCTGATTTCTCTGCTGGCCTGAGGAGCACACTCAAAGGACCAGCCCTGCCCTGGGAGAAGAAATGGACCTTTGCTACATTTCTCTTTGAAGAAATGTGAGAAAAGTGCATTTCTCTTTGCTGTTGCAGGATTATTTATGGATAAAGTAGATCCCTCAGATGTATTCTACCTGTAAATTCACAAAGTCAGAAAACAGGCATTTAGTTTTGGGAAAAGCACGTTGCATATCACTAAATTTGCCAATCTGCAAATATTGGCTACAGCCCTGCTCCTTCTGAAAGAATACAGAGCAAACTCTAGCAGTGAAGTTTGCTGAGACTCATCCAGGCTGTAGTGGTTCAGGAAAGATCCTTGTCAAATGTCTCCATCCTTTCTGCAACACCAGATACACAGGGAACCTGTGCTGCATGTGCTCATTTGATGTCCCAAAGTGTCACTCCTCACCTCAGGGGAGGTAAAGGCTGGTGCTGGTGGAGGGGTGACACTGGCTCCAAAGTGCTGCCTGTTGTGCTGCACTGCAGGAGAGTGCTCTGTGTCTCTGCCTTTCTTCCTGCTCAGGGATTTTCATGAGGAAATTGCTTTTCCTGAAATGCAATGGAAATTCTTGTGGGGAAATGTTCTATTTTTAATCAGACTTGCTCCATCCTTACCAATTCATTAGAGGGACCGTCAGATACCTACACCTCTACCAAGGCAGATTAAAAGAATACGATTTTAATCTAATAGTACTTTTTCAATTACTTTCTGTAGCTGTAAATGACAGTGAGACTACAGCATGTTCCTCTCAAGGGATCTGACTTAAATTACATTCATATATCATCTATCATCACTTCAGTATAGCTAGAGATTCAGAAAATACATCAGTAATCATGTCATTTAACCAAATAAAATTATATTCCCTTTGATTTGGAGCAAGAGACAGTTTTAAACTCATGCAAGATGAAAAACAAAGCCAAAAAATTTGGCTTCAAATTTGGCTTTGGGTGGTTAAAATAAATTTCCTATACAATTTCAATAAACATGTAACTAAGCTTGTATACTCTGAACAAATATACAGGAAGCTATGCTCCTGTATTCAGGACCTCAGTTTGCCTCATCATTCAGAATCTAGGCCTTCTTAATGAGTTTTTAGAGACTGTTCTCTTACAAATATTTTTTGGTCTTTCAAAGTCATCTGGCCTTCCCTTTTTTCTGTTTTATGTTAATTTAAGATACCATAATAATTCTGCTCTCAATCTTTCAAGTATCAGTATGTATCAAATACTATCTGAGAGCCTTCATGCTGCCTTCAAAAATACTCATCCTTCCCATCTGTTACTAAATGCTTTAATCACATTTTTCCTTGTTGTGGCTATTGCAATCCTTGCCAGTGTGTTTCATGGTACATAGATATGGTTGGGCATGGAGTAATTCTGATGATGAACTGGGATTGATATAATTACTCCTGTTACATCTTTTACAAATAAAAGCAACAACTTGTATATACATATATATCTTCTGTGTGAGGAGATATCTAGGCTGAGACAGGCTGCTGTGGTACCATAAGGGGTTTTGCTACAGGGCAGTGAACAGGAAATGACTGGAACTCAACAGAATGAAATTTTTTTTTGTGCAGTTGTATTGCACTGCTCTGAAGCCAAATAAATCTTATTTAAGTCTATGTAGGGCCTTTTTCTGTGTTGTACTGGGATGCAAGTACCCTTGAACTGTGAAAAAACTAGAGTGACAAAAGCTTAGCATGTTTGCTTTTTCTTGGCCCTTGGAAGTATAATGGAGATTATACTTCCAAAACTCCTCTACTTAAAAAGCTCTAGTAAAATTGAAAAAATATGTTTATATGGCAATTGGATCCTGTTACACAGGTTGAGTCCCCTGGGTTGGTCTATACCTTCAGACAGCAGAATGAAGACAGCTCATCAGTGCAGTCCATGACACTATCTAACCACTACCTCCTCCTTCAGCAGAAACTGCTGTAGGACAGAAAGAAGAGTTTCAAACAGGCTATGCTACCTTAGGGGAAGCCAGGTGTCATTACTGAGTGTAGAAAAATAATACAGAGGACAAAGGAAAAAAAAGCTGAAACACTAGTTTTTGGCACAATGAGTGAAACCCTGGTTTCTCTGTTCTTTTGCCTTTCACAGGAGTGACTATCTAACTGACCCAAAAATATATCATTTCTTCCTTTTGCTTTTTTCCCAGCCCACTGAACTTTTATTTACCTCCTGAAAAGTAGGAGGGGTTGTGTGTGTTGCCATCAACCACTGAACATCATCAGCGTTCATCATCAGCATTCATCCTGTTGAGGCTGAAGTCTCTCCTCTGTGCTCCCAGTTGAAGCCTTAAACAAATGGGAAGAAGAGAGACAACCTTTCCACCAAGCTGGTTGAGAGTCATATCTACTGAGCAGCCCTTGAGGATGACTCATTTCTGCATCCAGTGGAAGCAGAACAGGGAGGAAGGTGTGTGAGATGTGTGGCTACTCAGTACCATTAAGGGCAAAGAGCTCCAACATCTCCTGGGACAAGTTCAGACAAATTCAATGACAAACCACAGACATCATTGAGGCTTTAGTCTTCCCAGGAATGAGAAGAAGGTGGGCAAAGGGTTTGAGGTTCCACATTTTTATCCTATTTAGGGGTTTAAATATGATGCAGTACTGTGACTTGCATGGATCTAACTCTAGGTCCCTCTAGACAGGGTTTAAACCAACAGTAAACCCATGCAAGTAAAAGGAATTAATTTTTGAGAAGGAAAACTATCCTGTGTATTCCTACAGTTAAAAGGACTTCGAACACACTATTTTGGCATTTCTGTCATAATAAAAAGCTTTCACTATATTATAACAATGTGGAACAGTTTCAGTGTGAGGAATTGAGACCTCATGTATTACAGGATGGTGCTGGACTAATCTAGACCAGTGCTCTTAGATAGCTGCACTTAAGTAGAAGCTGTTGAACCTGGTCTTTGCTTTTATTCATAGAGACAATTGCAATGAAGAACAGATAATAAAAAGCAGTGATTCATTCAAGCTAGACCAGGGATGTACATCTTTTGTGTTACCTCATCTGTGCTGCTTTATGGGCTATACATTTTCTGCCTTTCTCTTTCCACATTTGGTCTCCCGCCATTTACATGCCACTGTAGGCAATGTGCCAGATTGCCACTTAAAACATGAAAAATCAGAAAAGAGGAAAGAGAGGCACAAATAAAAGGTAGGCCTGCAGCACTCACATCTCTGTGTCCTTTCTTGACAAGCAGCACTTCCATTTATGTTGGGGTACCAGTTTTATCAAACTTCTGACTTGTATCAATTTTTAGCAGCATGGATAATTTATTGCATCTAGGATGATAGAAAACCAGCTTTATACATCATTCAGCTTGCAAAAGATGTGTAGCTTCAGTTTCTTAATGGTGTCATTTTAGCTGAATGCTATTAACAGATTACCCCTGCCTAGGGCAGTGGAGCATGTGCAGCAGAAAGATAACCTTGTGTTCGTAATTTAATATTAACTGTTTTCTCCATAGTACCTCTTTCCAGTACATTAACAACAAACCAATATGGCCTTGTCCCCTGCGGTCGTATTCTTCAGCAAAAAAATGGATTACATGATAGCAAGTTCCTGAAGATTTCCAATGAAGTATTTCAAATCACTCAACGTCTGCTCTGCAGAAATAAAAAATAAACAGGCTTAGATTCAATCAAATTTAATTCCTCCAATTTAGCTTTACCGCACTTCAAAGGTGCTCTTATTAATGTCTCAGTGAAAAAATGTAACAGTAATTTTTCCCTCTTCTTATACTGAAAGCCTCCAGTTGTGTTCAACATGTAGTAAGATCAAGAAAATGTGTGGGGTTTTTTTTTTTTTTTTTTTTTTTTTTTTTTTTTTTTTTTTGTGAATACTCTGACACAGTTTGATATAAAAGTGTAAGCCATTTACAGAAAACTCTTTATGGAATTTTTATCCTATTCCATTCCCGGGAGCTAAATTTATATCCTGCATTAGCTATCATAGCACTAGAGTATTAGTCTTCTTGCAAGCAGTTCAGGGCAGTCTGAGGGCCCTATCACTCTCTACCACTCACATACACAGGCATTATGGGTTTATCTCATCTTCTGCAGCAAGTACTAGGCCCAATTCATTCCTTTAGGCTACTTTACTAATAACTTATTCCTTATCAGGGCCTCTCCACCTCAGCTTGTGATCAAAGACCCAATTAATGGAATGGAGAAAGGTGAAGCATTCAAATAATGGAGACAGCTGTTTTTCTCTGTTAGAGAAAATCCATTTGTATTGTTATCACAAGCTCCAAGTTCTGCAGCTTCTGTTTAATTCAGTCTCCCTCTATTTCTGCTGATGATAAAAAGTCACAATGAGCCCAGAAGAGAATGGCAGAAATATCACTGTGTTTCAACTCAGCCTGGGTGTTATCAACTTGAAAGTGAAAATACAAGCAGATAAGGAGAGGAAATGTCCAACAAAGACCATATCAAATTTTCAAAAATTGCACTTTCATGCGGCGTTCTTCAGTCACCTTTTTGAATGTTTTTGAGATCCTGATATATGCTCCCTATATTGGCTGCTTGAATCAGAGGAGCAGAGAGTGATAAAATCATGGGTCCCACCTCAACTGAAAAGTAATTAAAGAGGAAGAGGTATTGCAATTGGCTGGCATGACCACTGTCAGTGACCTGCAGCTTGTTCTGAGCCTTGCTGTCCAGGACCCCACAGATGAGCTGGGTGTTTATGTCACCATCACTGGTGAATGAGGTTAGTTTTTTATCTGATAGTAAAGGGCCATGCTATGCCATGCTCAGGCCTGGTGCTAAACTTCCTCCTTAACAGTCTCCTAGGTGCAAATCTGCCCAGACAATCACAAATGAACCTGCACACTCTATTCATTTCATAGTTGTGTAAAGGCCACATTACCATTCTCTTTCTCACCCCTTTGTAATCATGTTGTCACACTGTCACATACAGGGACATACATGGACAGAACACTGTGATTACACTTAATTGAATGACAGAAGACTTGCAAGTTTAAAGTGCAATGGTGAATACCAATTATGCATCCTTAAAAATGACACCATGCAAAAGGAAGCTGGATGATGCACCTACTCAATAGGCTTTGTATGTGCAAGTGTGCAAGGAGCACCTGGCTCCATTTCACATTGCTTTTCCTATATGCAAACCAAATATTATTTAGAGATTACTAGGCTATTCACATGGTTGGAGTGATGGTCTGTAGGTTTTTTTGATTGCTTGGGAAACCTTTGGATTTGGTGCTTCAGAAACAAGGACTAAAAAATGCTACATTTCAGTTGTTGTCTGAGTGTGGACAATAAGCACAATAAACAGACACAAAGCTGCAGTGTGTGAGATGAGTTAAGACAGAGAAGCCTTTCCCAGACTGATTGTTCACAGGGGATCACAGAATCTGTGTTATGCTGAAAAAGGAAAAACGCATTATGCATTTGCAATGTATGATGAACATTTAAAAAAGGACTGTGTGGAAACAAAGAATGATTCATAATAAACATGGAATGGTGAACATTTCATACCTACCTGTAGCTTTTGAATCTACATAGACACCAAACATTACCATTTAAACATGGAAGTTTCAGGTTTGATAACCAGTAGGCCGGCTGAATAACATTATTTTTTCCCACATCAGGAGTTTCCTTATCCTCCCGCCCCATTATTAAATTCATATCCAACAATAAAGAATATAGAAAGCTGCACTTAAAACAATATCGTGTAAAGTCTAGAACTATAAATAATTTCTAGTTTGAATAATGAAATGTATGGATACAAATATAATTTTATGTAGGTCTGTTGTATGGAAAACACAAAGAATGATGAAAACTGACAGTAGGGTCTTTAATCAGGAATAAATTTGTAATTCTGCTCCACCTGTAGAAGTCGCTGTTATAATACACCAAAAGGGAGTGCAGCTGTGAAGTCTCTTTTCTTCCCCATAATTCAGCAGCCTCTGTACAATGAAACCAGTCTTGAGAAATTATTCAAGGGTCTGAGAAAAATCTTAATGGAAGAGTATTTCTCGTAAAGGCAAACCAGAATCACATGTATCGAGTAATCTTAGGGTGGTCTTGTAAGATGTGAAGTAACTTGAGGGTGGTCTCTTGCATTGGTCTCCCTAGATAATAAAACACTAACAACAACCCATGGCACTGAATGGAACAATTGTAAATGAAAATTATGCAACCTGCTTCTGGGTCCTACCCCAGCTCCTGAAACTAAACAAGAAATAAGCCTGCTAAAGGAGCAATCCTAGCAAGAAAGGTTCAGGGGAATCACAGACCTGAAAATTTTTCCATTAGCCCACTATGCTGGATTCTGAGGGGAGTGAGAGGAATGATCTTATTCTAACCAAAGTTTAGAAGAAATCAAGTAAACACACCTCTGCTGTCAGATATAGCACCATACCTGTTGGCTTCTGAAAGAATTTTTCCCATGATTAATAGAGTAGATGAGCTTCTAGGGTGAAATTTTCTCTCTATGTTGAATATCTACAAATATTTAGGTATTCTTAACACAGTTTTTCTGGTTCAGTCAAAAGATTATACTATCTAGCCAATTTATCTAAAGACATTTTAAGGGAGAAGAATAATTACATTTTTTTGGTAGCTAGTAAATCTTCATGTACCCGTCTTTATCCTGTGAAACATGTCCCCTTTTTTTTTCTGCACTGCTGCAGCATAGCTTGGCAGTGAACTGTGGCTTGGGCAGTGAGATGGTTTGCCCCATTTAGGAGGAGGTCCAGTCTGCTCCTCCAGCATTGCTCAGTCAGGCTGAGCTGAAGAATTGCTACTCTCAGATGAACCAGATGAACAAAGATTTCTCTCTCCTCCAAGGGCATCTGGAAATAATGCAGTCAAGTTAATGGAGTTACACTAATATACAACTAATAGCAAGAAAAGACATAACCCTGGGGTTATACACTCAGATTGGGCAACCTATCAGCCAAACTAAAGCTTTCATGAAAACTTCTGATGGGAATTTATTTTCCAAATGCCCATTTGCAATTTTATAGCAACAACTTTGGCTGGCATCTGCACTCACTTCCATTCCTGTGACTGCAGCAGCCTCTGTGTATTTACAGCAGAGAGCACAATGTGACCTTTGTCTTTTTCCGAATTTGGCTGAGAATGTTGTGCAGCTGCAAATGGATCCAGGTGCTGAGGCCAGCAGCCAGGAGTGGCTTGGACATCAATGGAAGTGGCAGCCTTCACACCTGGTCACCTGAGCTCTCAGGGAAAGCAAACATACAGTGCCCCACCCTGCACCCCTCTTCCCACCTCTGTGCTCACCACTCTCAACGTTTTGTTTTTTTTTCTAGAATTGCCCTTCTCTTTGATTTTGTGTATTACCTTCAGTAATTTTTATGTGGAGAGTTAAAACATGAAGAGCTAGAGTAGAGCTCTTGTTTGAAGAATATTCTCCAGTAGCTTTGATGTTCTAATTTCCTGTTGTTCTCAAATCCAGCTTTACTGTACTTATTAGGAGAATCCTAATCTGTAAATGGTGAAACACAGTAGCTGTCACAATAAAATCCCAACATTTGATAAACAATGCAATTTATCATTGGCCAGCTGGTACTACTATATTTGTTCTTCTGTAAGCAGCAAATTATTCAAGTGTATGATACTTGGGCAATACTCCGAAGTTTTGAGCCCCCTTGTAATTAAATAAATGAAATTAAATCCCAAAATCCATCTCTGAAAAAATAGCATATCCATAATATATGAACTCCCCGGTGAACTTATGAAACATGCTGAGCTTTTTCTTTGGATTTCAAGAAGATATAATCAAAAAGTCAAGATGGAGCAAAAAGGTCTGTTATTGGAAAGTTATAGGTGTATTGAGACTTTTTAATAGGAATGTTGGGACTGCCATAAGAATTACAGGCAAGGGCCTGATAAATGAAGAGTGTTCAGGGGTTTATAGCTGGATTTTTTCCTCTTTCTTTGCACTGCTGCTTACACCTAGTCCATGAGGAATAAAAGTAAGGCAGATTAAGAAAATAAATATCAGCTTAAAATATCAAGTCTTGAAATAATATTTAGTTCTTTCCTAGCTCTTCACAGACTAATTTCATACTTCAAAAATGCTAAAAGTCTTTATGGTTGGATGTACAATTGTGAAAATTCAGGTATTTGGGTGTTTGTTTGCTAGGTTTTATAGTAAAATATCACTTGTTTTTCTTAACTTCACATAAAGACTCACTCCTGAAAGGCAAAAATCATCCTGGGAGAAGCAAGTGGCCTTAGCTCCAATTTAAGCAGTTACACTGGAGGGCTGGATAGTCTCACACCCTTCTCCACTAAGACTTTTGCCAAAGTCTCTAGAAACCCTACACTGTTTGCAGTGCCACTGTCCTCCTGTAATCATAGTCTTAGAGCTGGCTTGTCCCTTAAGGATCCAATTTTATGGGTTTTCATTGGGCTCAGAGCGCCAGAAGCCTTAAGAGATTTTAACTTCCTGTCCACAAATGACAGAAAAATGAGGTTAAACAGGAGCAAGACTCTGCCACTCACAGTGTGACTTTCATGTTCTTCCTCCCCCACAAGGGATTGAAAAGATGGAGTCCAAGGATGGGAACGGACTGTACCTGAGACAAGGTTTATATAGTGGGAATTCTGTAGCCTTTATAAAACACCTGGCATGCAAAATTGATAATGTTTCAGTCTGGTGCTTAAATCCATCCCTATGCCTGTCTTCATTCATCAGCACCTCCTCATCAAGAAGTTTTATGAAATATTCCATTTTTTCCTTCTTTGGGTAATCTTTTTGACTTGTGCTTTTAATATTTAATAATTACCCACACATGATTTAACCCTGCTACAAATGAGATTTCAAGTCAGCATCTGCTCCAACTTCATGTTACTCAGAGACTTCAAGTTACTGATGACA
This sequence comes from Zosterops lateralis, assembly GCF_965231275.1. NCBI lineage: Eukaryota > Metazoa > Chordata > Aves > Passeriformes > Zosteropidae > Zosterops > Zosterops lateralis. The sequence continues at coordinate 130,867,621 of NC_139762.1, forward strand.
TACATATGTGACTTGTTTTGCCAAGTCTGCATACTCCAACAGCACAGCTTCAGAAGTAACTTCCACTCCCTCCCTCCTCTCTCCTTCTCACATGTCTTTGTTCACAACATATTCAGTCCTTTCCCTAATTTTTTTCTTGTTCAGGCACCAAAAATAGCTTTTATAGCTTGATAACAAATTTTATATCCAGGCCAGCAGTTTTGAGATAAGTTATGGTTTTCATTTATTATTGTTATTATTGTTGTCTGAAGACCTGAAGATATATGGTGGATGCTACATTCACAGAAAAGACTGGATAAAATTCTGCATCTCTTGAAATCATCAGAGTTTTCAGCAGTGACTTCAGTTAGGACAGGCTTTCCTTGCCATCTTTGCCACAGGCTGGACAATATTGAATCCTGATTTTCTGAAACTAACTTTTTTTATTTCCTTGCTTTCTCTTAATCAAAGCAGAGTATTAAAACAATTCACCAGGAAGCCCTCAGTCACAGGGACAATGAAAGGTGAATTGTCTTAAGTGGCAAGAGCAATTTCCCTGATGTTGTCCATTAACTACACTCAAAGAACAAGCCTTAGGTGAATCAGCCCTTCCCCTACTTTGTTTGACTGGTGATACAGGCCATAAAATCAACGAACTGAGATAATTTGGGTGGAGGGGGATCCTCTTTTCTATCTTCTTCCACAGAAAGGAAAAGCAGACTTGAGACTAAAACATACTCTTCCAAAAATACCTCCCAAAATACAAGACGTGTCAAGTGGTCAATGCCTTTTCAACTTTCCTTTGAGCTTTCCTCTGTGCTTAGGGCCCTCAGAGCCTGCAACGCTGACAGTGATTAAGTTTCTGCATGCACACACAGTTCAAGCTGCACTTAGAAAAGCCACATTTGGTCATTGTTTACTTAAGTTTGCAGCAACAAATACAGATGTGTGGATTTGAATGTACACCTGGCATTAATCAGCTGCTGCTATTTCACAGCTGCCTCCAAGCAAGACAGAATGCTGGAGTGGAAATACAGTTTCAGAATAACCAGAAATCTTTAAGGGACTCACATGGAGGAGGGGGAGCTTCCCTTACAAAATTTGCTTCCAGCTTGTTCCAGCCTTCAGAGCTGAGGTGGTGTGTTTTTTTGTTTTTTTTTTTTTTTTTTTTTTTTTTTTTTTTTTTTTTTTTTTTTTTTTGTTTGTTTGTTTTTGTTTTTTTTCCCTGAGTTAAATCCCTCCTTATATGAAGAGATCCACAGTCTTTCAGCATGTGTATATATTTGTATGTATGTGCATATACATTGTATGTATGTACTTCAAGAATCTGCACAGACTCTATCTAAAACTGGAAAGGGCCCACACTTGCTATTATGGCACCAAGGAGACCTGAAAAGGCAAAAAACAGTAATACTGAAGTGGTGCCCATCTTTTCTAACACATTGTGAAAGATTTCCAGTGCTAAAGGTGTAATACCACCTTCATCACTCAACCCAGATATAACAGATCAGAAAGGGTTAAAAAAAAGTTCTAATTCCTGCCACAATATCATTTGAATTCAATCTCATTTCTTCCTGTTGTTGATTAGGAAGGACAGCTGATTCTGAGGACAGGAGGCCAGGGTTGCTGGGAGAGGCAGTGCCAGCTCCTGCATAGAGACAAGCAGATGCCCCAGAAAGCCTAGGTGAGGCCATCCATCCATCCATCCATCCATCCATCCATCCATCCATCCATCCACCCACCCATCCATTCTTCCATCCATCCATCCATCCATCCGTCCGTCCGTCCGTCCGTCCGTCCATCCATCCATCCATCCATCCATCCATCCACCCACCGATCCATCCATCCATCCATCCATCCATCCATCCATCCATCCATCCATCCGTCCATCCCCCATCTCGTGGCACCGTGGCAGCACCAATACAGTGGGCTGCAGACTAAGTGGGTCACTTGTTGCAGGCATGTACTACCTGGGCTCACAGCATTTCCCCAGCCTGCCTGCCCCTGGCAGATGGAGTTTAGCATGTTTGGCTCTCAGCTGCGAGCCCCAGTGGGGACTTCCCACCTTTGCAATGTCTTTCTCTCTCAGCCATGAAATATTCCTGCGCTGAGTTCAGCAGAAGCACTCAGGCTAAGAGGATTCTTCTTCCAGGACAGACTCTTCCTCCTGGAAAATCATTTTCTTCGGGTATAAAGCAGCCAGTTTGTTTGGTTTTTAAGTTTTGAAAGGTGTTGCAACACCAGGCATATCTGAGGGGGCAGTGCTGAAGATTTCAGGCTCATTAGGCAACAGCAGTTGTTGATCATCAGCTGCATAAGGTATTGGTAGCATGTAAGGGAGGGAAAACAGGCATTCGTCAGTGACAGTTTTCACTAACCAGGTCTGACATATACATTTATCTGTTCTCTGGTTAGATGGTGAACAATGTGTGAGTTTTGATGAATTTACAATATTTCTGACAAATAGCTAGGAAATGAAAACTGAATTTAAAAAGACAGTAAAAACAAGAAACACAATTCAGTTCCAGGAGATCTTCAATCTGAGGTTGCAGAGGATAAACGCAAGTCAAGCCAGTTATACATATATATACATACATATCTTAATTACGAGGCGTATTTATCTCATTCAAGAATACAGATAATTTACCCAGTTCTCTACATCTAGATTATAATCTGGATAGATTATATCTTCTAGATACATAAAAATAGATACTGCTTCTTTGTCTTTAATTTTATGATTATTCTGTTCTTTCATTCTTTATTTTTTGTGTGCTAGAAAAACCTATAACTTTCAGAAATGAGAGCAATATATAATTACTGCATAGAAAATTTAACATAAGGGAAAATCCTCCATTCCTCTTTGCCTCTTGGTCCATACACTGCAAGCACCAAATGGACTGCAACATGGGTAGATGAATGCAAATTCACAGAATCATGGAATCATAGAATGGGTCAGGTTGGAAGGGACCACAGTGGTTCGTCTGCTGCAACCCTTCTGCTCAGCCTCCCAGGGCACATGGAACAGAACTGCATGCAGATAGTTCTTAAATATCTCCAGAGACAGAGACTATAAAACCTCTCTGGGCAATCTGTTCCTGTGCTCCATCACTTGTACAGTGAAGAAGTCCTTTTTCGTGTCCAGGTGGAACTTGCTGCGCATCAGTTTCTCCCATTTCCTCTTGTCCTCTTGTTGACACCACTGAGAGGGGCCTGGCTCCATCCTCTCAATGTCCTCTCTTCAGATACTGATAGACATTGATGGGATCCCCTCTCAGTCATCTCTTCTTGAGGCTGAGCAGGCCCAGATCCCTCAGCCTGTCCTTGTAGGAGAGATGCTCCCTTAAACATCATTGTTACCCTCCTCTGAACCCGTTTGAAGGCCTCCACCTTCATTTCATACAGAATACCTTGTATGGTTTTAGATAGCAGATGATTGAACTGTTTCTCTGCCATTTTACAATTACCAACATGAACAGAAATATATGTGTCTGTGAACATATTTAATTTCTTTATGCTGGACTAAGACAGAATTAATGAGCATAGACTATGAGAGGACTATTGACATGAGAAGAACCCAGTTCCATATGATGCTGTGGGACACTGCTTGTCTTATGACCGACATTTTAGAAAGATAAATATGCAACAGATATGTGGCTATTTATCTTCACAAATACCTCTTTTCTGCAAGGTCTTTTCTGTATCAGTGGATATGGGATTTTCCATTGTCTAAGAAAATCCCATCTTTCTATTTAAACCTAAGACATTTAAATTCTGTTAGTAATGTTTTAGGTTTTTTTAATTACCCTTTCCTTACCCGAAGACACCTCCTTCCCTGTTTCATGGAGATAGAGGATGTCCCTCACAAAGAGGCTAAATTTCTGTCTGAGGGTCAGTGAAATGTGCTTTACAGCTGAGATAAGCCCTTCTCCTGCATATCTTTATAAATCATTATCTATGTTCATGCATGTACTGAAATGCTAGTTGGGATTTAAAGCTTGTTCAACACATTAAGGGCCAATTGCAGTTCACTGATACAAAAGTCTATTAATTATTAGTATTTGTGACATTGAAATTTATAGACAAAATGTAGATACATATAAATAACTCCACAATCCTTTGCAAGCACAACAGGAAACTCAGTGTTCATCTTAGTGAATACTTATTGATCTAGGCATCACTGTTCTATTCAGATAGGATATTTGTCTCAATATTCGGAGGTTCTACAATAATAGAAACAGAGTTGCAAAAAATAGATAACTTCAAGCGTGAACTTGGATTTAATCAGCTGTCATAAATCATGGAACACAACAGTCTCATGTTGAAAAAAATAAAATGCAAAAGAAGGAAAAAAATAATCATATTGGTTAACTTCTGATATTTGGAACGCAGATGCTTCTGTCTGAACTAGTCACACCAAGAGCCCTTTATAGCTAATAAAGGGAAGGCTGGCCTTTTGAATTTAGCAATTACTCTGATTTTCTTTAGATATTTACTAATGCATCTTAGAAATGTATCTTTCTCTCTGCAGGCCATAAAAGTCTAGACAATCACCTCAAATATTGTCATTTCCACTGCAGATGTCTCCTTTTGGCCAGAGAAATATTACCCTTGGAGTTCACACTATAGTTAGTGATCTAAAATGGTTCAGAGTGTAATGGATAAGAAAGCATCTCTCTGGTCCTTGATCATTTAGCTCTCTGTGCAGAAGCAAACTAGTAACAACAGCTTTATTGCTGTTGATGTTTTTGTAAGTCACCTTTCCTGGTATAACTGTTAACATGCATTTGGAGTACATTATACCTTTGCCATAATTTAGAACTTTTTTTCTCAATGCTTGATGTTTATGCTTCATCTAAAGAGTTTCAGGCTTGTGAGAGGGTCAGGTTCTCAGCTAAGGTCAGTGAATGCAGAGTATTTTTAAATGCACAGACTCCGATCAGTGTACTTAAGAGCTCCAGTACATCGTTTTGCAATTACGTATCTCAGAAATAATTTATACAATCAATTAAAGAGCATTATCAAGGGATGATTTGACAACTGTTGCCATGCCAACCAATGAAGCAGAAAGCTCCTCAGCGTTTAAAGGCTGCACCTGGTGATAGATATAGCAGATTTTGAGGACTCAGACAGAATCGCAGATGTCCAAAGGTGTGGAGGGAACATGATTTAAAGCTTGATGTTTTTCCATTTTTACTGGCGAAAGGGTGTTGATGGCATGTTGTTCACTTTCTCATTAAAATTCTGTCATTTTTCACAAAGTGTTCTGCATTCAGGGCTGAAAATTGAAGTGAGAATGCACTTTACAGACTGATAAAATATGATAGCAAAATGGATGATGTTCATTTGCAGGCTGAATTAATTAAAAAAAAAAAAAAAAGAGTTTGTGTCAGTGCATTTATGAAAAGCCCGTTAATCAAACACAACTTTACCAGCCTTAATGGACACATCTTAAACACTCCTGCATTAATATTTAAAATTCCAGTTAGCAAATGTCTCCTAGTGCATTGAGCTAAAAACTAATTAGAATAGGTCATTACAAGAAAAAAACAGTACAAGTTGAAAGTACATCTTCTGTTGGCAACAACAGGTTAGTCATTGGCTGCTCAGTACTGACATTTGTGCTTACATCTTTACCTCTACAGTAGCTCCACTCTTAATCAGAAAGTGTATTCTGCAAAAGTAAAATTTCCTCCTGTCCTCCTATGCCATTTACATATTCTCACAGCTGCAGGAATTATAGTTAAAACTTCTGGTCCATGTTAGTTTGGAGGAAGGAGCAGCCTCTTTTTCATATGTTTTTATAGTTATATCTCAGAAGTTTTGGGTGTGCACTAGGATACGGCCGATCAGGTTACTGTAACTTCTCTGAGACAATTTCTTATGGTGAACTTGTAGTCTTGAAACACTGGGGCACTTACCTTGGTTGAGGTCCTTTGAAATGCAACATAAATAATGCGCATGCAGAGACATCAAGGAATAGTTTCTCATGAGAATGGAAAAATTACATAATACCAAATTCTCATTATAAATATTTTCATATAGAGAGTCCAGAACTATCCCTGTAAACTATTTCTGGGATGTTCCTCTTGACCCTAATCCAATGAAAACTGTTAGAGAATGTTTTTGTGTCACAGGTAAACCTATTTCTTTGAATAGCTTTGCTATATAAACTGCTAAATCTTGCTTTAAAATCTGTTACACTCAACTGACTTGATAAAAGAAATAATTGGCTCTGTAAATTATTGGTCTTTTTCTACTTTTCTCTCACTGACAAAATACTATATTGTCTCTATTTCTCCACTCCGTAAAGACATCACTTTTACAAAGTTACCATCCTCCTAGCAAATCAAAATTTTGTAAAAAAATGAGATGAAGAAAAACATTCACCTAAATATACAAATAAAAAAAATGTGAAATAGAGTTCCTGGGTCCCAAGTTGTCCCCTGCTGTCATAGATATGTGCATCCCCTGCTCCATTTCACAGAGCTGTGGCAACCTAGCTTTCAGACTATTTGAGAACCAAACTCCCTTTTTGACTTTAAACAACTCTTAATTTCCTATCTTAATTTATTCACAGATATGTTGTGAAATAGGCTATTACATGCATTTTCATAATCCATCTCCTGCCATCATTGAACCACACCCCTCATATTCTTTAAGCTTAAAAGCTGACCATGAAAACATTGCTTGGTGGAATACACCTGCAGGATATGCACTTGGAAAGAACATCAGGGACTACAACGTTTACCACACTAAAAATTATCCCTTTGTTCTGGGTCTTATGTTTCTGTTTGGGTTTTTTTGTTTACTTTTCTTCTAATAGATACAAGTCAGGGCCCATTTGTCTGTAAAGCTAATGCAAAGCAATTTCACATACAAAAATAGACTATCAAGAAGCAAATGTAGTGTTTCTTTATCTCACAGTAGAAGAAATTATAAGGCTGTGGCTCTTATGCAAGCCTGTGTACTGATGATATCTCAGTTGTTCTCCTCACAGCCAAATGACTTGAGGACTTGGATAGGTGGTTAAATACATTCAGATTGATTTGAGAATGTTTTAAACTGAAATTATCAATCTAATTCTGGTTCCCATTTCTGTGAATTGCACAAATGCCTGCTTGCCTAAGCGATTCCACTGGCTTCTGTTGTGTCTCTTTTCATGCTCTGCTAGAACAAGTCCTAGAATTTCAGAAACTCCCCCCTAAAAATCTTTGTTCTTGTTTTAATGCATTCCTCGAGGTCTCAGATCCTTACCTGCCTTCAACAAGGATGGATGGCCCACAGTGCTAGTAACAGATGTGGTATCTTGCTGCAGATTGAAGATGCAAGTTCAAGAGATGTTCCAAAGGTCTGGCCCAGCTGTAAGCACATGCACAGTAAATTGGGATGTGGATGCAGGACTGGGTATGTATTTCCTCTCAGTGGGATTAACTACAGCTGCTTGTTTGTCTTACTCCAATGGGCCATCCTCCATGCATGAACAGAGGGGTGGAGGTACAAAGGCAAATCTGAGGGTTTTTTTGGCCAGGAATTATCTTACAATTCTCTCCCATCTGCAAGATCTCAAATCTGGCCCTTAGGTTTAGGCTTAAGCCCCAGGCTTTCCTTAGAGTTACTCTAGCTCTTTTGGCAGCAGAGTCTCATTTTCCCTTTCTCTTTTTTTGGGAGGAAAAAACCACCCAACATCTCACCAATAATTTAGCTGCGGTGAGATCTTGTTGGATATTCATGATTTCTGACTTTGTATGAGCATTTGGACCTTAAAATCAGGTTCCCAGTTCCCCCAGGCCATGCAGGACTGCAGAGGGAGGCTGGATGCTCTCCTCCCAGTGCAAGTGTCAGGATTTCCCATGCCCTTTGCAGCCTGCTGAGCCCCCAGAAGTTCAGAGACAACCTTACCAGCACTAGACTGTGGTTTATCTGACTGCCTGTTGTGCACAAGAAGTGAAGCAGCTTGAGTGTTTTAGAGTGATTAACTTTGATAGAAATGATTTCCAGTCCTCAGAGTTTGGTCTTTGGAGATGTTACAGACTCTGTACAGGCCTTTTTCCTGTGTTAGGCAGAGGGGTTGACTCAGTTCCCTGGGGTGTAGTGAGTGGCTCTCTGAAGGCTGGAAGTATATGTAGGCATCTATACATCCACTTTTCATCTACATCTTCTCTTTCAATGGTGTATACTGGCTTTGTTTCATAGCTTATACATTATATATATACACACACCTTTATTTGTCCTTACCTTAAATTCTCTTTCTGAACCTCTAATTAACATTAATTTAAAAATTTTAGACCACTCGTGCCTGAGGAGAGGGGTCTGAACAGTGGGCTGCAATCTCACTTTTTGTGTTTTCCTAATCCAGAGAAAGGTGGTTTATCTGCTGCATGGTGACACAACTTGAACATCAGTTGGAAAAATTCCTCTTCTGCACCCTATGGCTTAAAGTTTGTGTGTTCTCCTCTCCAAAAGACAATATTAAGTTTGTACTCATACAGGCACAAGAGGAAAATGAAATATCTGCATTGTCATGAATGACTGTCCTACCTTCTTGGCTGTTTTAGAAAGACAAAGGGCTAGAAAGGCAGTGCACCACATGGTCTTTAAAGTATAGCCACAACATCTCCTGTGATTTTTATGGCATGAATTTGTTGCTGAATATGAGGTATACTATAAGAACTTAGTTTCCTACTTGTCTCTTCCTTAGGGCCTTACTCTTGATGGTTTTCATGGATCAAGGAAACAGCTAACAGCTCTGATCTAACATTTAGGAAGTCACCTGTATGCAGGTGCCAAACCCACATGGAGCTTCTGTGCCTGTATAGGATCAGCTAGCAGGCCAGCAGTTTCTGGGTTCTAACTTTAAATTTTGAGCTTTCAAGTCCTTCATATGTCCTGCTTCACCAACTTATACCTTTACTGACCTAAACCATGAGTGCCACTTGCTGGCAGAAACAGGTCTGGAGTCATCTGCAAACATTTTCATGTTGTTTGATTTCAGGAGAACTGCGGAAACTAAACAACATTCTTATTGTAAATCAGTGCTTAGGTTTAAAAGATGCATTGACTTCCAGTTTTCTGAAGATCTTTCAGCTCATCTGTCTTGTTTTTGTATTATGGTATGGGAAATGCAGCCACATGCTCACATCTCGAATCAGAGATGGTAACAGCTTACACAATTCCAAGTCTGTCATCATATCTAGCCATACACCAGCATATTCCTTCCTCTTTTCATAAGCTGCACTCCTACAAACAAAATTTCTGTCTAGTCCTCAGTTTCAAAAGGGTAGCACTGCATTTCCCCAGAATAATTGTTCAAGACACACAAAAAACTTTGAGGAAAATAATCTAACAAACAGTGTTGTCTGGAGATGTACATGCAGAGCCTACTGTTAGTTATTATGTGACAAATTAAGCAAAGTAAAATAATATAATTAACCAAACACCTTCATTTCTGTAACCTAGAACAATGTGCACAACAGCATATCTCAAAAAAGCTCCCATCATGGGCTGGGTTTGTTATTTAAAAGCAGCATATGAAAGGATTCAATTAACGTTCTTATATCTCATCAGTTTCTAATAATTAATATGAGCTATAAGGGCTTTATGGATTGCTGGTTTGATAATTCAGTAGCAGCTAAAGTAATAGAGGATATGATGGAAAGACAGCCTTATAGCTGCCTCGTGGAGTGCACTAAATGATTGAACCCGAAGAATAATAGGGATGGAAATTGCTGTGTTCATTCACGGATAATATATGACAGGAGTAAGGCAAGCAGCAAGTTAGCAGATGACTCAGCCAAGCATCTATGACTGAACAAAGTGTGATTCTAACCTTCTGTCATTGAAAATATGTTTAATGGAAACATTATCATTCTGAGATATTGCTTGCTAAGATAAGACATGTTTATAGTACAGTTGCCCTGTGATGTTACTCTAGGACTAGATTTTGGCACACTTGATCTTGCTGAAATGTACTTCATCCCAAAATAAATCTACTCCTTGTGGAGCAAGAGACTACTCAAAAAGAGCAAGTGAGCCAAAAGCTGGTCCAAAGTTGGCTGGAACTAAACATCACCAGACAAATATAAAGAATCCTATCCATTTTTAATATGCAAAGAGGAAGACCTCTATAAACACTGAGAGCCACATGTAAGGTTCTTCCTTTGTAATAACTCTTTCAACCTATAAGTAGAACACTGGACAATATAATTTATTTTTTTAATTAACAAATATGAATGGCCACATGCCTCAGATGCAGATCAAAGAGGCAGGATGCTGAAGGGATGGATTAAAGTTAGCTGCCCTTTCCCTGCATCTGGGAGAGCTCAGTTTTTTAACTTTTTTTTTGATAGGAGCACTCAGGTGTTCAGCAGCAGAATAGAGCACGAAGTCTGAAGTGTTGCATTAAAGTAAAATTTGCTGAAGGTAGGAGAAGGACTAGAAAAATGAAGCATGACAATGTCTAGAGCACATTATATATGTATGTTGGTCAGGGATGGCTCACAGCAACTCTGCAGTACTGTGCAGCAGTGCCCTGCCAACAGAATTCATGCTGAAAACATATGTTCTTCTGCTCAAACCAGCTTTCACTACATCTGGAAACCAAGAGTTAGAGGGGGAGGGGAAAAGTAAGGCAGCAGTATATGTAATTCTCTTCTAAGAGAAATCATTCATCTGTTCATGAAAGAAATCTTTCTGTTTTTATCACCAACAGAAATTCTCACAAAGTACTTGAATGGATATTTTAAAGCTTGGTGGGAAAACAAACAAAAAAATGTAGTGTGAGGGAATGTAGGTAATGGCAGACATTTATGACTTTTTTCCTAAAGTAATGTCTTGATATCAAGAGCAATCTTATTAATAAAAAGTGGAAAACTTGGCAAAAGCATTGTTTAAAATGACTGCAAGACTTGCAAAACCCCCAGAATAACTCTGTTTTGCTGTCAGAAGCCTGGGAAACACAAAACAGATGTTCTGCCCAGCCTCTGTTACTCAGCCAGATCTCTCTTTGCTATGCAGGCAGCTGTGCCACATATCTTTTCTGATAAAGAAACAGTGCTTTCCTTTGGCACTTCTGCATCTTTCTCACTGACCAGGCAGACACCGTCGTCAGATGAAGACAGCTTTTGTCATCCTTCCCGCTACCTAAGTCTGCAGAATCTCCTTGAGACTGAGCAGCTCTGTGCTTTGAAAAACAGAAGCATTAGGTACAAATTTTGGCAAGCTTTGGCTCCTCAGGCAATTGCTGGGGCTGCTGGAAGTCAGAAGGCACTACTCACTCTAATGGGTGGTGGCAGCAGAGCTCTCTGTTTGCACCCTGAACAATGCACACATTATTAGAGCTAATGGCAGCTACGTGTACACGTAATAATATAGCCTTGAGACTGCAGCCTGGGAATTCCACAAGAGAAGAATTGGGCTTTTTTGTTCATGGGAGAAAGTATGGTGAGTAAGAGGAAAATCACTTGAACTCTCCCTGCTGAGTTGCTTAACAAGGGAGGGGTGAGATCAGGGCTTTTGTCTCCAAATGACATTTGGGTGAATTTTAGGACATTATGTTGAACTCTGAATCCTCCATTTCAGAAAGTCATAGAATCATAGAATTTTTGGGGTTGGGAGGGGGCTTTGAAGACCATCTAGTTTCACCTCTCGGCTGCCATGGGCAGGGACACCTTCAGCTAGACCTGGTTGCTCAGAGTCCCATCCAACCTGACCTTGAACACCTCCACGAATGTGGAAACCACAACTTCTCTGAGCAACTTATTTCAGTGCCTCATCACCCTCACAGTAAAGAATTATTTCCTAATATCTAATCTAAACCTCATCTCTTTCAATTTGAATCTGTTCCCCCTTCTCCTGTCACTAAACGCTCTTGTAGTCTCTCTTCATCTTTCCTGTAAAGTACTGGAAGGGCAAAATCGGGTCACTGAAGCCTTGTCTTTCCAGGCTAAACAAATGCAAGTCTCTCAGCCTTTCCTCTTAGGAGAGGTGCTCCTTCTCTCCAACCACCTTGGTGACCTTCTCTGTACCTGTGCTAACAGGTCAGTGTCATTCCTGTGCTGGGACCCCAAAGCTGATGCAGCACTGCAGGTGGGGTCTCACCAGAGCAGAGCAGAGCAGAGCTGAGAGGCAGAATCCCCTCCCTGGCCCTGCTGCCCACATGGCTTTGGATGCAGCCCAGGACAGGTTTGGCTTTCTGGACAGTAAGTGCGCATTGCTGGGTCATGTCCAGCCTCTCATCCACCAGCATCCCCAAGTCCTTCTTGGCAGGGCTGCTCTCAATCTGTTCATCCCCAGTCTGTGTTGACACCAGATGTTGTCCCAGCCCAGGTGCAGCCCGTGCCCTTGGCCTTGTTAAACTGCATGAGGCAGTTGGTTGCTGCCTCACCCTGAAGGCACATGACACCCCCAGAATAATATTTCAGCTTTCTCAGGCTGGGTGATGGGGTGAAAAATCTGCATAAGCAGAAATGAATGTTTCACCCAGGAATCATCTCCTCCTCTCCTCAGTCCTCTCACAAATGATTGTTGGTGGTTGGACTCCTCATCCCTATCTTCCATATGAAAGCGCTTGTTAAGCATCTTGCTCTCAGCAAGTTGCATCTGTGAATCCCCAATGCTCTTCAGCAGCTGGGGTTTAGCATCCACTCTCTGGGGATACTTCCTTGGAAAAACACATGGTTATTTCATGTAGGCAGATTGCTATCTCTCATCTGAATATCTGTGTGTGCCTTTCCCAGCCATAAACCTTGGTCAGAGGAGGGAAGTCTCAGAATCTGACCCTAAAATCTGCAAAGAATAGTCTGATTCTCTAAAATTATCTGAATATGAATATAATTTATTAATCATTCTGAGAAGACAGGGATGGGGAAGGGAGAAGCTATTGCATATACATACCCTCAGCTCCTAAATTCACTCGGAGATGGATGGATTTAGACCTCTGGCAGTTTCTTAAAATGATTAAGGAAGAAAAGGAGGCTCACTTTGTAGTGGAAGGGGAGCCTTCTAGAGTGTATCACATTAACAAGACACTCTTAAGATCTTATTAGCAAAATCATGCTAAAATAAAATTGGGAGAAGTGAGATATTTTAACTATATAAAAGGAAAATAATATAGCAAAAGGGAGCTATTCTGTCACTCCTTGAAACACAATTGTTGATTAGGAAGAGAAAACAGTAAAATTTTTTTCTGCTTAGATCCTTGTGGAAAGATGTCTGGGGATCTGATTGAAAGAGGCTGGGTGTAAAACCAGAGGAAACTGAGAAGTTATATTCACATTCTAACAGGAGTTATAACGTTCAGAAATTGTAGGGTAAAATACTGTTACTGCACCCTGGATGGAATGTGGTTGGCATGCTCCACGATGATTCTCCACACAGTCTGCAATCAGAAGCACCTTCTAAGGGGGAGGAAGGGAGGGTGGAGCAGCTGGAGACACCACAGCCAGGCTCTGCAGAAATCTTTGCAGGGAGCAGGACTCAGTGGTAGCTTGCAGTTGAGAAACTGCATAGCACCTGTCAGCCAAGGGAGATAGAAGATGCCTTACTGTTGAGCCAACAACAGTGCTGAAATCACTCTCTTTGGATAAACTTGGTTCATTATAACCTAATTGTACTATTAATTCACACCTCTATCCCAAAGTTTCCCATGTACAAGGTACAACCACTCCTCACTGGGCCTGTGCTCTATATTTTATCTTTAAGAATAAAGTGAGAGACACCAATCAGTAAAAAGGTATTTCCAACTAAAGTCTCTCGAGTTGCATCTAAAAATAAAGAAATGTTATAAAAGTAAATTAAGAACAGGGAAAAAGTTAGGGAAGACTCCATTGTGACTGCTGGGATCAGCTGGCAAGTGAGCGTGTCTTCTCCCCCACAGGGATGCCTATTGGATAAGAACCCTGGTCTGTGTGTGATGAATACATTTACTGGGGATTAGAGCTTGTCTGTGTGTTGCTTTGAATACACTTCTGAAGTTGGATGCTATCACCAGCAATCCTCAAACCTTAAATCGTTTAATAGAAAATTGACCTGTTTTAATAGAAAATTTATTAATATTCTATTAATAAATAGTGTTATTCCATAAAGTGTTGGTGTGAGTCCTTCACAGATGCTGGCAGCCACCAGCAGCAGGGAACACACTCGGACAAAAAGGAAGACCCACTGATGGGTGATAAAATGGGAAAACCTGCTGAGGGGTGTCCCTTATGCAGTTGGTGTATTTCCCTGAATAAGACAGTGGAACTGTCCTATCCAGCAGGATTGTTCAGTGAAGGGTCTCCATAACAGGACACTCACAGACTGCTCAGGCATGAGGGTTTCAGCTTTCCTGGGGTGCTGGCAGACAAATCAAACACTAAGGGTTGAGGAAATCTCCCCTATTCACATGACAATAGAGAAGGAGGCATTGAGATTTAAAGGTAAAATTTAAAGGTAAAGCACAATTTGTATGAGAGTGAACATGAAATGACAAAGTTTACGATCTTCACAAAGAAAATGAAAAAAATAAAATGCAAGATAGTAAACTTCAGTAACTGCAAAGAATTGATAGCAAAGTCTCGTGGAAGGAAAAGATGAAACAAGCTGGCAACTTCTCAAAGAATCAGAAGAAGAAATCAGCTACAGAAAGATACAAATTCAGCAAAATCATGAGCTCTTTAGTGATCTCATACCCAAGATGAAATGTAGGAAATAAACAGAAGGTGAGATTACTAAAGGCAAGTATAAAAAAGAAACATGTAAGAACAGAGGCATCAAGGACAAGAGGAAATCATTATACTTTTCTAGTAAGGAAAAGACCAGTGGAGTGGGAAATGTAGAGATGAAGGTCACAGTGTTTAATGACTTTTTTTTCATCTATCATCCCTATAGCAGTGATCAGGTGGTTAATGTCATTAATTCCAAGGACAAAAGCAAAGAGCAAACAGAGAGAAATTAGGTAGGCTCACCTTTACAACTGGCTGAGCTTCCTTGTCTGACACAAGAATACCTCTGACTTGTCAGCAGTTATCGCTAAGGCCTTGCAAGGAGCAGCTGGGTTACCAAGAGTCTGGAAAACATCAGGGGAAATGAAGGGACGATGAAAAGACAGAGAAAGTAGAGTCATAGGATCATGGAGACGTCAGCTTAAATGCAGTCTCTGAAAAATACTTCACAAATAAGCAAACAAACTTCTTGGGAGGAACTGAAAGGTGAAAAGTTTAATATGCAGCTTGTATCTACCAAGTACTAATCATTTGAAACAAGGGGAGAAGCAGTGGGTAGCAGCTATATTTGCTTTAATTAGGTTTTGACACTTTTACATCACAAGTTTCACAGGGAAGCAGTCTAGTCTATATGCTGTTTGCAAGTTGTTCTGGTACCTGCACCTGCCGATCAGTTGGAAAGGTTTGCTCTCTAAGTGAATGGATGCCTTGGACAGGATGATGTGGGATGCTATAGTCAGTTTTGCCCAGTGCTATCACTGTCTGGATGACAGGAAAGGAGCCTTGCTAGATAACTCAGTAGATGATACTGCTGGGAGGAGTTGCACTTTCATTGCAGGAGTGCTTTAGAATTCAAAGTGCCCTTGGGAAACCAGTAAAATGACCTGGAAAACACACAGGATGAATTTCCATGGTGAAAATGCAAGGTGCTACACTTTGACAGGATTAATCACAAATCTGAGGTTGGTGAGACCAAAATTAAACAAAACTGTGTCATGAAAAAAGGCAAACATTGTGTAGGGTGTATAAAAAGTAGAGCTGAAGAAAGATACTTAGAGAAATGCTACGTATTTTTTTTCCTTGGCAATGGCTGTAATTTGAGACGTATGTGGACAAATTTGAGAATGTCCAAAGAAAAGCAACAAGAGGTCTAAAAAAGCATGACCTTAGAGGAAATAGTGAAGGAATTAGCTTGGTGTGGTCTCAAGAAAAACAGACAGGGGAGGGGATGGTAACAGCTTTTTAGTACATGAAGGCTGCTGTGAGGAGGAAAGGCTTAATCTGCCCTCTGCATCTGCAGGGGATAGGTCAAGAAGCACTGGAGTTCAGCTGCTGCAAAGGAAGTGTATAAAAATTTTCTGAGGCATTGGGGAAAAGTTTCAAATGGTACAATTAGGGAAGTACTAGAATGGATTGCCTGGGGAAGAAGTGGAGTCTCCAACACTGGCGGTCCCAACAATTTAGGCTAACATCTGTCGGGAACAACACACATATAACCAAACTGGCTGGGGGCCAGGGAAGTGACTACATGACCTCCTGAAGTCCCTTTCAGACCTGTTTTTCTCTGGTTCTAATCATTCAGGAGCCTCCCTCCCTGGCAGCACTCTGTACTTTTGGAATGAACCATTTGACATGCTGCTTGATTACTACCCTAGTTTCTTTGTATTCCTCTGTATTAACCTGTGGGCTTGTGGATAATTCCGAGTTTATCTGAAAGAGAAGCAATGTTTCACTTCAATCTCCTCGCACAAATGCTACAGATGTCTCTTCAGCCACATTGTGTATCCATGTTTTCAGAAGTTTAAGTCCCACTCCTTGGGACAGCCCTAGATCCTAAAACCAGTGGCATGAGAGAGGAGAGCTGGAACCTAAACCACTGAAGGAGTAAAGAACAGAGCTACAGCTTGGCAAGCTGCTGTGTGCTATTCAGGTGGTGGGGCAGGCTGAGCTCTTACAACCTTCCTCCCCCTCCCCGATGGACAGAAATCTGTAATTTCTCACTAGAGGGAATTGAAGGATCAAGACACAGATGTGGCTTGTCTCCTTAGCCCACCCAGAGATGATAGATGCTCAGAGATGTCACTCAGATCAGGCAGTGGTTACCTGGCAGTACCTGAGCACAGTCTGTATCACTGAGACCTTCATGGTTGGATCTGCTCCCTGCTTGGTTCCCCAGATCTGGGCAAATACTACCAAGAGAATCTGCCAAACAAAAAACAGAGTGTAGGAGTAGGGAAAGGGTAAAGAATTTTTCTATCGACCCTGTGTTTTGTATCATCCCAAATCTGGTTTACCAGACTTTACAGTGTCCTCAAAAGACATACCAAACAGCAACAACATTCTCAGAAATAATAATCTTTTAAAGTGCTTAGAAAATACCTGACCTAAGAAAAGAGTGCTGTTAAGTGGACCATTTATCTTAATGTGATATTTTTAGGTGAGATGAAAGTACTCTATCGAGGTGGACAGGGTCAGAAGCTGGTCTCCATCATCACTCCTCTCCTGTGACACAGAAGGAACATGCCCATTCTGATCTTTTCCCCAGAAATCTCAGCCCTGAGTTTGTCTTGTCATCTCATGGTGGCTGTAAACACCTGCAGTCAGAGGCAGCAGAGAGAAGTTCTTCATTGTTCAAAGCTTGCATCTAAAGAGAGGGAGGAGCGATGTTAATGTAGTTATGAAGGAAGCATAACTCAGATATCTTTGGAGAGCCAGGGCCTCAGTGAAGCCCATAAACCCAGGGGAAAGAGAAGGGGTGTCTGACAATTACCTCCCCCAAAAGTTGTCAAACTGATTGCCTCTCCTAGGATTTTACTTTTCCACTCCATGTCTGTCCTCTCTCATGTCAGCTGACACAGTTTGCCCTCAGTCAGTTCTTGTGGGAGCTCCAAAATCCTCATTCTTTATTCCTCATTCATCTTACCCCTCATAGCCTATGTTTGCAGCAAGCATTCACAGTTGCCAGATCATTGAAGGAAAAACTTGAGCTTTCTGAATTTCTTAATGCCCTCAGAACACAAAACTCCAAAATAATGTCATCTGACTCCTCAGGCAAGCACTTAGGATGAGAGAGACTGGGATAAATCACATTTAAATGCAAGAAGAAATCGCCGTCCATGGCTGGATCTGAACTGGCTTGGAGGTCAGTGGCATACGACTCCTGCTCCAGTGGAGCTTTAATTTGTTTAAGAGATGAGCAAATAAGTCAGAACACAGTCCTGGACAGCTAGCTCTAGGCAGCTCTGCTTGAGTAGGGAGGTTGGACCCAGTGACCTCCAGATCAGCCTCAGCCATAATGTGATTCTGTGTGATTCCGTGCCTCCTTAATTCCCAAGCCTGCATCTCCTGAAATAGTCTGTTTCTTTCTCCACTGATCTTTCAAGGATTGCTCTCCAACCCTGTGCATTAGACAGCTCAAATAGCAAACAACTGCCTGCAAACCCGAGTAAAATCATGAGTACTGTGATGAGCAGCTGAGGGAACTGAAGTTGCTTAGCCTGGGTAAAAAGGAGGCTCAGGGGAGACCCTATTGCTCTGTACAACCATCTGAAAGGAGGTTGTGGCAAGATGAGGATTGCTGTGGTAGCCCGGTGTCGCTGGCTCCGGCCAGCCCTGGCACCTCCACAACTTGGGGGTCTTTGAGTCAGTGAAACAGAGCCACTGCTAAGGCGCAGAGGAAATGAGAGACGGGACTCTCCGATGAAGCAGCAACTGAGGTTTTATTCCAACCCCAGGGCCGAGGCTCCAAGATGGAAAGCAGGAGAGACGGAGACACGGAGAGACCTCGAGCACCTGAAGGGTTCAGTTTTTAAAGGGGGAAAAGAACATGTGGGACAGCAGAGCATGGGGACCAATGACAGGAATTCAGGGTACATAATTTAACTTGTAGGAGGGGGAAACCCTGGCTCCAGCCAATCACCCAGGACTTTTCTTAGAAGCTTCCAGACACTGGGAGAGGTCTCTGGTTGACTGACAGGAGCAGGTGCCATGTAAACAATAAGATTGACAGGTAACTGCCATTTGGTCTTAAGAATAGGAAGAATAAGGGTTAACAAGGCATGAACTATTCAACTTAAACACATAACATATCGGCAAAGGATAACCATCAGTGCTCATCAACCCACCGCCACAGAGGATCAGTCTCTTCTCCCAGGGGACTGCTGACAGGATAAGAGGACATGGCCTCAACCTGCACCAAAGGTTGGACATCAAGAAGAATTTCTTAATGAAAAGGACTCTTAAGCGCTGGAATGAGCTGCCCAGGTAGTTGGTGGAGTCACCATCCCTGGAGGTGTTCAAGAAACAACTGGATGTGTCACTTAATGCTACAATATTGTGCAACATGGTTCTTGGTCAAAGATTGGTCTTTTAAAACCTAAGAATTGGTACTGTGAGTCCAAGAAAATTGTGCAGCCCCTATAACAGGTTTGCTTGGTTTGCCTCCTGAGGTTGCTACATGTAACTGCTTAGTCAAATCTCCCAAAATGCTGAACACTAACCCTGCTCCACACCCGTGTGAAGCACACCAATTTCTCAATGAGAAAATGCATTTTAGGAAATGTAGAGCATTTAGAAGAGTAGACCTTTCAACTGCAAAGTGTTTTCAGACTTGGCAACAGCAAAGCTGCTAGTCTTGCTGCCATCCTACACACACAGCTATGCATTACAAAGACAAGAAGCAGTCACACAGAAAATGGTGTCTGTGCCTTACTCAAAACCTGCTGTTCTCCTGGTGGCATCAATGCTTTATTTAGGTCACTTTATAAAAAGGACAAATTAAGCCTCAGGGTAGAATTGTATCCTTTGACTCTGTAGGCAGAATCTGTTCTCATGCTGGAGTAAATGGTGATGGCTTTAGTTTGTTGAAGATAGCAGAGATCTTGTTATAACACACTTAAGTGTACTCCAGTAAAAAATAGGACTTGATCTTTTAATAGAAATAGATTAAAACATTAACAAAATGTTTTAATTTACAAAACATTAACAGGAATAATAATTTTTCTTCTCTTTTCACTGGTCTGCCCTCAAGGATCTCCACTAGGTTACATTGATTCCTCAATAAAGAATGACTTTCATTTGCACCAAGGCCTTTTTTAGAAGGAATCTGCTGCAGAATTAAGCCTAATAGCACAAAATGCTTTCAGTAGCAAAAATTCCCTAGAGTGAAGAAGTTTGTTAGAAACTTGATGTCCTGGTTTAGGGCAAATTTGGAAGGAAACCTCCAAATGGGGTTCTTCTGGAAAGAAAACCCTAATGACCCCTCCCACCAGCCGGTCCAGGAAAAAGAACTTCCTCGGAGAAAAGTGGAAAAAACTCTTTATTTGACAAACAAAATGCCCACAAGCATAAGGAATGAAATGAAACAATAAAGCCTCTTGCTGCTCTGAAGAGAGATGGCAGAACTGAGAGTCCTTGCCAGGAGTTAGCTCGGCTCTCTCAGTCTCTTATCAGTCCCAGTCCCTTTGGCGCTGGAGAATGCCGAGGTCCAGACCCGGTGGGCAGTGAGCACAAGATCCCAGTGCTCCTCTGGGTTTTCAGTCCAGACTAGATTTAAACAGTCCCAAGAAAAAGGAAAGTAACAGTCCAGGAAGCTTCTTTACCTCAGCTAGCTAGACTAACTAAAAGGAAAAAAAACTATCCGTGCATCTGATGAACACACAGTCCCGAGGAAGAAGAAAAAAAATGCAGAGGAGTGAACACTGATTTTCAAAACAAACTGTGCACTTCTTCTTTCCCTGCTTCACTCTCAGAACCAGTCTTAAAGGTACAGAACACAACATACAGCACACAGAGAACAGACAAATGGGGATACAAGCATCATAGTCACCCTAGGACACTTGACCAGCCAATGTATAGCTGAAGTTATGCCTAATTCTACCTGTACAATACCAGTTAATTGATGTATACAAATACAGCTATCTCTTTTTCTCCCCTCATTTTGTTGTTTTGTTCATCTTTGCAGTTTACTCACAGTTCCAAGGAATTTTATGTCCCCTTTTTTTCTTTGCACATTCAAATATATAGCTCTGCTTGCCAAAGTAAATGATATATCACACCCCATGCAGCTGAAATACTGCATGAGTTTAAGACAAATCCTAATGATACTGGTAAAAAACCACCCTACCTAACAAGTCTGAAACCCTTATGACTTGGTAGACTGTTTAGACACCATGTTTAGCATGAGAATTTGCTGTAAGAGCAGCCCATTTCCATGGATTGACTGTATCCTTCATCTCCTTGCCCAGTGCCTACCTGATGCCTCCTCTCTTTCTCTTCTTCTGTCATCAGTTGTACCAGCTGCCTTCTCACCAGCAAATGTGAACAGTAGGAGCAACTTCTTTCATAGCTTAGGTACTGCTTAAAGCATGGCTTGTTTTGCCAGAAAGCAAGAAAGTACCCTTTACCTTAGATGTTGTTGTTAAATCTCTGGAAAATAAAGCTTTCAGACCAGATTTTATGTCTGTTCTCCTTCCGTTGCTGAAGAGCAGCTGGAGACTTTGGAATGGTCTTGGGTGATATTTGCAGGCATGTTTTTGCATCCATAGGGCTGTAAAGATATTTCTTACAATATATAAGTTAATGACCCTACCTAAGGTAGAGGTACAGTGAATTTTCCAACATGCATTTGTGTAAATTTAAAGTTACATCTGTGATTTTATTTTTTTTTTTTTAATAGTGAATAGTAGTCACCAAACCTTAAATCTACCTATCCTATCTATAGGATAAAGTTGGTTTTCTTCTGAGTCTCATTTGAACAATAGCTTCAAGCTACAGTAACAGTAAGTGACTGCATCACATCTTTCCAAAACAACATGGGTTGTCAATTTCAGATGACTACAATTTCAAAAGTGCAGCTGATTTATACTCTTAAAAGCATTCAAAGATAAAAATATCTAAAACAGAACCAAAACATTCTGAAATTATTAATTTTATTTTTAATGAGAAATTTTGTTTGGTCAATTGTTTTGCAGTAAATGTTTGATATTATAAAATATTTTTGGCTTCAGTTCAAATGGGACAAAAAAACCTTATGGATGACATATGAAGATGAAAGAGAACATTAACATGTAGACATTGGTATGTGCATACAATCACACGTGCTTTTTTCAGTATTTGCTGCTATCCCGGGATGAATTGAGAAGAAAGAGATAACTTATCCTTAGAGGCATGTATAAGAGGAAGATGAAAACTATTGATTTTTATTGTTCATTGTGTCTGTCATTCACAAAGCCCTCCCCTTTTTAGAAGGACTCTTTAATGCTAGAGCTTCCTTTAGTGGACTTAAGTTAGATATTTCCTCTTAACCACTCTAAGTTATTTGCAGGGGCATTTTTTCTTATCTTGAAATGAAGGAATTCACTTGCCTTTGAGAAACATACCCTGGATTTTTCACAGTAACACCCTTTTTTTTCACTCAGTCTGGATCTGCGTCCTATGAGTGGGCTCTAGCAAGCCTGAGAGCAGATAGTTGCTTTTCTAACATGTCAGCAGCATATGTACATGTCAATCTATGCTACACAGGAAATAAGATAACAACATCATTTTAGTGAGGAGTTCTTGTAATTTTCAGTTTCCATATTAACAGGAAAAACAAGATTCCTTAGGAAGTTTATGGCCTGAAGAGTGACAAATCCTTGCAATGCACAAAGACATGGTTCTCAGATAGTATTTACTGCAGTACTGCTCTCCAGCCCACATGGCATGCATCAGGAAAAGCAGGCTGGGGGCTAGCACTTGGTACAAGGAGGGAAAAATGACAGGGAAAAAAAAGGGATGAAAGCCTTCCTGAGCAGTCTGCTGAGTGAAAACCTCTGCCTTCTACTGAGGAAGAATTTCCAAATGGATGTCATCCAAGAATGATTTGATTCCCCAGAGAGGCCTCTACCCTGTTTTCAAGGCATGAGCAGTGTCCATGCCTACTAACAGCTGTCCCTTTGCCTGGCTCCATCTGTGAGCACTCTGGAGCCCACTCCTGTGCTCCTGCCACACTTGGCAGCTCCTCCCTTACTTCAGCATGGCACAGTGGATGGCAGCATCTCATTCCATTTACTCCCAGGCTTGTCTCGGAATCTGCATTGCATCATCCTGACACCAGCTTGCTGTGCAGGAGTTTGTTCATTGCCTTAAGCCTCAAGAAGTTTCTTTAGCCTCAAGAAGAGATGGTTGAGAGGGGACCTCACCAATGTCTATCAGTCTCTGAAGGGAGGGTGACAAGAGGATGGAGCCAGGCTCTTGTCCGTGCTGCCAAGCCATAGGACAAGAGACAGTGGTCAGAAACTGATGAACAGGAAGTTCCACCTGAACATGAGGAAAAACTTTTTTTACTGTGCAGGTGCACTGGAACAGACAAGCAAGGACTCATTTCTCTAAATAATTTTATGCTATTCCTGTCAAAATAAAAGTATCTTCCAAAACTAACTAGCCAGTGACATTTTGTCTTGAATGCCTTAAAACTGGAAGTCAACTGCTACAAAGAAACCCTGTTGTCTTCCACAGTACCCGTGGCCAAAATGAAGACAGGTCAGTGTAAACCAGAGGTAGCCATCTGAAAACTCATCTTACCTGAGGTTGTCCAGGGTATGATGCAAGGCTGAAATATTCTTTGAGGGATATATATGGGGTTTCAGCTCATATATGGGGTTTTAGTAACATTGGTTTAGCTGTTCATAGGGTCTGCATTTGTGCCAAAGTATACCTGCTGTTTTCACATCTCTGTTTTCTGGGCAGTTCTGAGATGTCTCAGGAGGATTTTACCAGAAGTCTATCATCATATGAAATTATCACAAGTCTAGTTCATGTAAAAGAGGATTCTTCTGAAAGAGTCTATTTTTTTCCTTGATGTTTCCCAGGACTCACTGGCTGCTCACAGAGCTGTAATGAAGTTGAGAACTGAGCGACTGAGAATATCCTAGATATTCTCTGTCTTATGTTAAAGCACATAAGTATTGTCAGTTTATATTTATGCATTTCATAACATGAATGCGTGTGTTTCATTACAGTGTAGAGTGTAATTTTAAGATTAAGGGAAGTACACCCAGCACAAGTCACCACCCTGCAGAGATGTGACAACAGGGTAGAACTTCATCTCCTGAGCCTGGGAGACCTGAGCAGGAGATAGGGGCCAGGTGCTCCATCAGGAGAGAGGCAACGCCATTCTCTGGACTCGTCAGGAAAAACACTGTTGAGGCCTCCAGAGTCATGCAAAAGTCTTCACTTAGTGTACATTTCTTTCATTTCAAAGAGTAATTATATTTACAAAACAACAGCTTTCTCTTTCTCTCCATTTTTCTTCCATTCTCCTTAGCTGTGCTCTCTCTGGCTCATATTTTAAATGTGCCTTGCCAGCAAGAGCTTCAGCTTCTTTATTACCTCTGTTTATGGAATATGGATATTGGGCCAACTTTATTTCTTACATTAAGTGAATCGGTGCAAATGCAATCACTTTTGGATATCCACTGTATAAAATAAGCATATTTAGATGATCAAATAAGTGTTCCCATATGCATGTTGGCTGGTATTTCGTGCTGGTATAGCATTCTTATTTTTCTTATGTGGTGTCCTTTGTCTTCTTTCCTTCTCTATTTGACTGCATTTGGTCAGTTATTCAGGAAAAAAAAATTACTTGTACCTTAAAAGAAATACTGTCTATTCAGCATATGGCATTTATAGATCTTCGGAAATTCTTCAGGAAGGAGTGCTTCAGATTAGTGGTCTCTCTCCTTTGGATATGGTTTTAATTTGTTAGCACTTTAGATCTGTAGTCTTGAGGTAACTCCATTTTCAGTCAATAAAATGGTTAGTGAAATGAGGGTAAAATATTATAATTGTGTTCTTCAAATCAGATTTTTATGTGGGTTTTTTTTCCTCCTGGTATGTAAATCTGTCATTCGGAGAGGAATTTTTCCTGTTTTCTTTTAATCTTTGGTACATGTGCCAAGAATGATGATTTTAAACATGAATTACCACAGTGACTCAAAGTCAAACTGCTGGTAGGCCGTTACCCTGGGATAAGAAGGGAGCAAAAAGCAGCCTGGCTTTGACTCCAGTGTTTCTGACTGAAGTCTGCCACCCTGTTGAGGGCCCTCACCTCTGCTTGCAGCACATCCCCTCTTTGGGACCCCAGGTGCAAAGTGCCAAACCACTCCTAAGGAAAGCCAGCCACATTAGTACAGGCAAAGATCTACTTGAACCTCAAGGGCTGCTGGCTTCCTGCAAAGCAACAGCTCTGTAGGAGCTGAGCTGGCCTGTCCATTGACCCATCCCTACCCACTAGTGGTGCACAGCCAAAGCCCTCAGCTGTGATGCTTTGTGAGAGGAATGAAGGGATGTACAAATGCCACACAAACCCGGGCCAACAGCAGGCAGATGTGGCAACACCACCACAGAGGCAGCTGAAGCAGGAGTCAGCAAATGGTCTCTAATCTGCCATGGTTACAAACTAAAGTCTATCCAGCAGAAACTTTTGAAAATGGCATTTCCTGTGTGGAACAAGTGAGAAGGGCAATGCAGGCTGATGCTGATGGTGTGCTGCAGTAACCAGGGAAACAGGTGCCCCTCAGGACTTTGAGACTCAATCAATCCATTCCAGGCCCAAGGCAGGCTCCATGTCCAGTCAGTCAGGTAGACATTTGTATAGCCTGACCATAATAGCTCCCTTGTCCCAGGGATTTCAAACCCTCCCAGGTAGTCCTGCCTGGGGCTCCAACATCCTTCCCAGGAAAAAGTTTTTCCGAGTGTGCAACTTAAAGCATTGCTACAACTTCAGCTCATCGTTTTCTCTACCTTCACTCATGGACAGGGAGAGCAGATTATTCTCTTTGTTCATTTTTACAGCACTTTTAACACACTACAACCATGTTCTCCCATTAGTTTTTCCCTGCCTCACACTGAAATATAGGGCCATTGCCAGTGGTTGCTTTCCTTGCTTCCTTACTGTGGACTTGGCCTCTGTGTGAAGAGCAGCCTGCATGACAGAGACACATTGCACAAAGTGCGAAGACATGGATGAGCAAAGAGGCCACTGAAAGGCAGTCTAAGAAGCTCTGGGTGTGCAACATGACAAAACTATTTCTGTAAAAGACTTTGTGTGTGTGTCTGGATGGTGTGGGCCTGGGGTTTTTTGTTATACAAGTGGTGAATACATTTCTGTCGCTCTTTTAGATTTTCAAATGGATATGCACTTGTTTCTCACCTGTAAATAAAACTGTAAATAAAACTTTAAATCCTATTTTGCATCAGGCAGTAGATTCAGTGGTGAATTGTTTTGCAACTTGGCTGCTGTTATTTAGAAATGAACAAACCCTCTCAAAGTGCCTAGGACCCACTGGGAATGGTTGGCAAAAAAAAAAAAAAAACAGCCTCAGAGGACACACAGAGGAAGATGCTTGTCTCTACTGGCAGCTCCCCACAGGTAATCAGGGATGCATCGCAAAGCTGGAGCTTGTGATTCCAATCCGAGCCTACTGCAAGAGGATGAATTGCAAAATATCTGATGTTTCACATGAGCAAAGTCAAAAACATCATGCTGAGTAAATTATAAACATTCTTAAAAACACAACAGTGAGCAAAAGCAAAAACACAAACTCAAACAGTTTGCTCTCTTGAAAACCTATAGAGATCATAAACTCCTTATGAAAGTGAAGCTATGATTTTGTCTAAGAGAAAGGGCTTCTGTTAGAAGTTAAATCAAATAGCTTTATTATTTAGGGGGAAAAAAAAGTCAAAATCAAATCCAAAACTGGAGAGACATGCAGCTGAATAGAATTTCATAACATATAGGAAGTTTCCCCATTACACTTGACAGGAACAGAATACTCTGGAATCAAAGGGGTATGTTAACAACTCAGCATATCTACCCCTTTGGAACTAGTATTAGTCTATCATATCACCAAAAAATAATAAATCTTTGTAAAAGGCAGCAGTTGCTTTCGTTCTCGGGCAGCAAAAACCATCTGGCACTATTGGAAAAGTAAAAAAGGCAACATATCTAAATTACATTGTTAAAACACCTACAGCTTAGTTCATTTTCATATGCTATCCATATGTAAGCCCTGAGCAATAGACAGCCACTTAAAAACTCCCTTGTTCTGTGTGTGTGTGTGTGTGTGTGTGAGGAGGTGGGGGGGAGAGAAGAAAGAGAGAGACAGACAAGGTGAACATGGAGACCTCTGTTTTCATTCTGATGTTTTGAAGTGGAAAATATTGCAAAACCCTAACTGGCATGAAAATAATTACACTGGATAAATAAATGAATAAATATAATAGCAGGTTTTCACATATAAAAATTCCTGAAAAGTTTTTAGCTTTATCAACCCCCTTCCACACCCACCAGAGCATATGGCCCACTGTTTGTGCAAATCAGCCGTCTTTGCTTAAAGTGGATGTTTCTATTAACACTGTGACTAATTACTGAAAACAAACATGTGTAAGTATGATCTCTGCTAACTGCCTCTGTCAACCCATCTTTTTCTTCTTGCTATTCAGTGGAAGGGATTAAGATTGCTTGCAAAAGTATAGTAGACCTCCACTTAGCCTGTTAACTGGCATGAATAAACAAAGACCATCAACCACAACTGACGTCAGGCTTCAAAAAATGTTTTTTACATTAGTTTAAAAAAAAAAACCCAAAAACATAAAAAGTGAAAAAAATTCAGAGGATGTTAAAACACCAAATGTAAAGAGCTTGGGCATGGGACATAAGGGGCTGTTTTGGGAGGGGTGTTGAGAGCACAGCTATGCAAACTCCAGTGCACGAGCTCACATGGGTGGCAGACGTTTTGTGCTGAGGGCAACCCACTCTGCCTCAGAGTGCAAGGCTGGACATACAGAAGGAGCATCCAGAGGAACTTTAATGTCAGTCTTTCTTGTGGTTTTCTCCCATCCAGAAATAAAAGCAACAAAAACAACAACAACAAAAAGACTTAAAGCATCTTTTTGGTCTTTGTAAGATACAAACAGGAAAAGATGCAAACACAGTTTTCTTCCAAGTGCTCTGCAAAAGCTGCTACAACAGCATCACAGAGTGGGGGACAGGAAGCCACACGGCTCCTTGTCTTGCTGCCTACTTGGGAGTGGAGGAGAGTGGAGAGACCCAGGCTGCTTTCAGAGCATGTCTTCCTTATTAGAGAAGAAATATAGGGGAAAAAAACATCTTTGTGGTGCAGCCTGAATGTGTGTGCTCTCCCCAGCCCCTGTGTCTGGGCTGGCTGCGGCCCTGTCAAGCTGCTGGGCTCTGAGCAGACAGTGGTAAAACCAGGTCTCAGCACACTTTGTTCTCACACATACTGACTGCCCCTGAGAGGAGCCAGATCTACAGGATGGAGAGAGAACTGGTAACCATTTTTACACAGCCATGCTGCCTGTCTAACATGAGCTGTGGGACAGGGTCTCAGTGCATTTTACCTCAAGTTGTATATAATGTAAAAACAAATTACATGCTAGAAAATTGCACAAGTCTACATCTGCTGCTTTTTCCAAGCTCATAGTGTGGTTGGGAGCCAATTCCCTGTCATTTCTCATCTCTTGCACTTTACACAGGGTGTTTCCTTTATAAAACAACTTGCCTTTGGGTTTAATGATTTCTAAGGAAACATAACTCTGTCAGTGTGCTTCGGTGTTTAATTCTCCCTTTGCTGTTAGTGTCTGCCTGGTGCAGCCCAGGGACACCAGTGTGCTCACTGAACTGTGCGTGCACTTTGTGGGCTCTTGGGCTCGTGCCCATGCCTAGAAGCTGGTGTTTGATCTAGACTGAACAAGATGGCCTTAGCCTTCAAAGCCAGGATGTTTACATTCCTCTGCTTTATCTTGGCTCTTTTTTTTAAGTACCCTCAAGATAGGTGTCCTTCTGTTAGAATAAATACTTACCTTATGCACTGCCCTTTTCTCTGGTGGCCTCAACACGCTTTTGCAAAGGTGGAAGCACTGTTAAGTCCTTTTTATCATGAAAAAAATGGCAGCACAATGCTCAGGCCTGCAGGACAAAGCAAGGGCAGAAATAGCAAGGAAAAAAACACAGGTGTCCTCTCACGCAGCCCAACATGGCCCAGCCTGGTTCAGAGCCACCTAGTGAGCCTTAGTACCTCGGCTTTCCTTCCAGCCACCTTCACCTCAGCAGCTCCTTCTCTCCCTGCCAAACCAAGCCTCCTGGTGCAGTGAGCTGGGGGAGGCAGAAAACAGGCACAGCAGAGCAAGGGGTGTGCAGAAATAAAGTCCTTAACTATTCAACTCTTAACTGTTCACGGCAGTGCTATTCAACTCTTAACTGTCCACTGCAGGGCTACGTGGGTTGAAGCAACCAGAGCAGATGTGCTGATCTGGAGGTGACTGGGTCAGACAGCAAGGTCCTGTGAACCAGACTGGTGGAGAGAAGACATGGGAAGGAGTGGGGGGAAACCCTTCTGAGGGCAGGAAGTGAGTAGGATCAGCACTCAGCTGGCTCTGTCTTTCATCACGGGGCATTTCTTTGGCTGTAAGAGGGGAACAGCAAAATCCACTGCCATTGGTGACCCATTCAGAAATGGTCTCTCTCTGCCTGAGACGGCAGCTGCAGGTCAGGGACCAGGGCTCCAGCTTGGGGAAATGGGGACAGTATCTCTGGTTCTTCTCAAGCATGCTAAGACTAAACACATTTAAGGGGAAACCCAAGGATTCAGGGGTTACCGCTTGTTCCTACTGCTGTGCCCAATACACACAAGAAAATTCAGCTCCAAACATGGCACATACACACATGAATCAACAGTCTGCGAGCTGGAATAACTGATAGAGAAACAAGGGAGCTACAGGACGAGGAAAGTAGATGCAACAAGGTGTACAAACTCAAACTCTGAGTGTTGTTTTGATTTTTTAGCTTTCTGATGTTTTACATTTTTACTGGAGTTTTTTTACGCATTGTAAAAAAAAAAAAAAAAAAAAAAAGAAAAGTGATGTTTTGTAAATATGCATTCTTTTCTAAGGAGAAGGACAAATTGATAAACTTCTAGTTTGACCAGTGAGGTCA
>NC_139762.1:130902293-130939793 GCF_965231275.1 Zosterops lateralis
ATTTGGAAAGGGGCTGGAGCCACCATGTTATTAACTATTATTAATTTTCAATACAAAAATGAATGAGCTGGAATAGACCCGATTGTCATACTCTATGGAACCTTGCAAAAAAAGTGAAGAAATGTTGAAAGGTTTAGTTGGAGCAGCTGGCTGATGTCAAAGCTGCCAGGATGCTAATTAACTGCAGGCTGTGTCCCTTATTTCAGTATTTAAAAGGAAAAAAAAAAAAGCCTTTTGTATTATGGCATTTTTTTCTTTGCTGCTGTAGTCCTACATCCCACTGCAAATCATCTTTCATTTTTCATTCTGTTGACCTGGGTATTATTTTATTTCTTTTAGAAACAGGAAAAAAAATGAACATCTGTGTCTCCTTCCAATCTGCTGCACATCTGCGCGTTTTGATGCGGGTCTTCAAAGTTCAGTCAGTAACCCACGGACGCCATTCATCTTCTTGTTAAAATGTCTACTGCTGTATCCAATGCTCATGCCCTTGAGGGTTATTTTTTTCTCTCTCTCTTTTTTTTTTTAATTTCCATTATTGTTATAAAGAACATTGTGACTTTAATATTAGCATTTTGCTTTCAACAGCAATTAGCAATCTCTTGGTTTGCTGTTTGGTAAAGCATCTGTTAATGAGGTCATCTAGTTTAAAATCCCAGCTACTGGAAAATAACAGGGAGGAGGTCAAATCTATCATTTTGTGTATATTCTCTGCTCTCTTTTCAGTTTTCTAAAGAAAAGATATCTTTGTTATCCACAATAAGTCATTATGACCCGTTACTGGCCTTCTGTATTTTCTACCACCTCAAGATACAGTAAGTTCTTTCTTATTGAAGTATTGAAATATGACAGTTAAAATCTTTGCGCATCTGAGGATGAAGAATTGGTTTCATTTTCTGTAGTGTGTTTGTTTCTGGAGTTTGGAGTTCAGTTTTAACGAGGAGTCGCGTCTATGGTGGAGGGGGTTCCCGGGGTGGTGGACCTCGGAGTAGCTGCTGGTGGAGTGTCGATGGGGCTCCCGGCCCCGCTGCTGGGTGTCACGGAGGAGCTCACTGCTGGTGTCTCTCCTTGCTGCTGGGCTTGGAGGGTCTGTCCACAGATGTGATGGTGCTTCTCCCAGTCCTTGTGCTGGCAAAATGAGCCACAGTATCGTGCTGTGTTGCAACCACTGCAGGTTTCACTAGCTTTCCGGCCACAGTTCCAGCAACTCTAGAAGCAAAAGAGGAGGGAGATGAGAGAAATTAGCTTGTGTCCTAAATTTTACAGTAAAAACAGCTGGCATGGAACTGCTGGTCAACCCTCTGCCTAAGGAGAGCTGAGGCATCACTAAGTCCTACCTCGGGTATCTGAACATGTTCACAGGAGCTCCAGTCACCTGGAGGACTCTGTCTCAGAAACTGGGCAAGAACGGAAGAAACTCTTTGCTAGAATTGATGATGCAAACTGCAAGTATGTCCCACATCCAGCAACAAGCAGCATGCTGACTAATAGAGCTTCAGTAAAACTTCTGCTAGCTCCTCTAACAATTTATTAAAACAAATAATGAAACATGCACACACAATAACGTGCTTCTCCAGAAGTGGAGAGGCAAGACAAGAAAGGGTAAAAATGACTTAACACCCAGGTAAAACTGGCTCACCTAGGAAAACTTGGTACCCTAGGAAAACCTAATTTTTAATCATCGGAGTAATACCATTTGACTCAGTGGCACTTCTGGCAGTGAACAGTTAAGCTAGAGTCTAAATCTTTGGCAGGATAGGGAAGCCACTGCAGAATATGTGTGCTACTCACTTTAACACACTCTATAGCTCTGCCAGCTGGATGCTGGAACACAGCCAATCCTTAAGTGATATTCCTCAAGTACTTTAAAAAAAAAAAAAAAAAAAAAAAAAAAAAAAAAATTAAAAAAAAAAAAAAATCCCAATTCCATAATGAAACAAAGACCTAAACCCAAAGCAGTATTTTAAGGAAATTAGACTTTTAATCACTATCAAGTGGCTTTAGAAAATACTCCTGCTTTAGTTCCATATTCCCTCTTTTTGCTGGTTTTTGTTGTTTTGGAGGGTTGGTTGCTTGGGCGTTTTTTGCATAGGCATATACTAGAAAAGAGTGACTGTCCTGTGCCCAATTGTTCTTTGAGATTGAAATCAAAGGTACATGGCATTCTCAATTCATACTGATTAAACACGCAGACTAAAACAGGTAATTACAGATACATGTGTTGGGGACTTTTTTTTTAATTCATAAAATTGTTCCCATCTTTAAAACCACTTAAAAAAAAAAAAAAAAAAAAAAAAAAAAAAAAAAAAAAAAAAAAAAAAAAAAAAAAGTGGAATTACCAACACACAGAAACAGATGTTTCTGGTAGTTAAATGTCAGGAATTCAGACTCCTTGTCTGAACCAGGCATCACCTGGTTTTGATTCAGTAGTCATTGTTTCAGGTTTATTTGCTCACATTCTGTCCAGTGCCAGAAAGGCAAATCCACCTTTGGAAACTAATATCTGTACTATTTGCAAACACCTTTTCTTTAAACAACCCTTTATCTCCACAATGAAAAATAACTGTAACTAATTTAGGCCACTGTCATGAACATATAAACACATAGACATATTTATGCACACACCAAAATGACCTGACATATTTGCACTAGCATTTTGTATTAGCATTTCATCCTGCTAACCAGAAAGATAACTAAATGTGATATACCTGGATTCTCCTTCTTTTGCTATACTAACATTTCCTTATTATAATATTTATTTATTGTACTTTATTTTATATATTTATATTTTGTCTTTTACAAGTATCTATATTTTATTTATTTTATATTATTTAGTATACATTCTATTTCTATATTACAATATTTCTTTATTTCTTTCATACTAACGAAAGTTTTATTTTGACAGCTTCACACTTGCTTATATTGTGATCAGTAAACATGGTCCATTTGTACTTGCACAGTTTCCACATATTGCCATGCTTGCTGACCTCTTAGCTATTTGCTTCCAACCGAATTACCATCCTTGGGTTTGGCTCATATTTCCCTTTATTCCCTCATCTGAAAACAAATGAATGTGTACAAACATCCCCATGCAGACTTTTCTGAAAAGACACCTTCCCTTCACATGAAATAATGCTGAAGCCAGCCTGCAAATGCCCAGGTGCAGGAATTCTTCCCTGTGGAGATCTGTTTGCAGTTGAAGTTCATACTTTAGCTGCACAGGAATTACTATGAGGGTATCAAACTTATTCAAGTATCTATTTATTATAGGTCAGCATCTGAAAAATCTTCACGTTGCTTCCCTTTTTGAAGAGCACATAGAGATCTGACTTCAGATGTGACCAGAGCCACCACAGAGTATTTCAGCATCTTACCACATGATCTGTATTGACGTCAGGAAATGGTAGTTTAATTCTAATTGGTTCAACTTTCTTATTAAAATAGACATCAGTTAACTATCAGACTGTACAGAACATGGAAAGTGATACGTAGGTGCAAGGTTTTAATGAAGTGGTGAAGTACTAAGCTGGCTCCTTACATGATTACTTTATGTGTCCTATATTGTTTGGTATGTGATTTTGTTCATTGGACATATTATTTCTAATTTAACAGGTCATTACAGCTTTAGTGTAATTGTGGGAATAAAACCACATGAAATATAAGAATTTCAAAATAAATTTTACAGCTCGCATTTATGCAGCAACTTATTGCATTTAAAAATTACTACAGTGCAAATTAATATAAACAAGCACACACATCACAGGGAGCTTGTACTGAGACAGCAGCTGGATTTGACGTGCAGAACTCCCTGTCCCACACAACCCCCACCTTTGTGACCATTCATTGCTCCTTCCCATGTGCAAGTAATGAAAAAGAGCAGCAAAGATCAGGCTCTGGCACCACAAGCTTTGGAAACAAATGCTTTCTGTTCACAGTGCTGGCTGATAGCCCCAAATTTTACCAAAGAAAAGCCAGGCTTGAGATGCCAGCTAATAGCCTGGGCTGTGCTTCGTATAACCCTGCTGCTCATGTATTTCCAGCAGATCCAGCAATCACAAAGCTTGACCTCACTTTGGGATTGAACATACTCAGGGTATCTTCCTTCCTGGGATGCTCTAGCAAGTACCAGCAAAATGGAGCACCCTCACTGAGGCATGTACCCAGCATCTTGGACAACTGATGGCCTCAGTGTCATGTTGGTGACGAGATGGCAATCTTCATAGAAGGGCATATGACCACTACTGACTGCCTTACACTTGATTTAAGACTATCTCCTATCACTGGCAAGATCCAGCTGTGAGCTCTATCAAGGTTGAGATGATGCACTTCAAATACAGAAAATCAAGCAAGACAAACAAGACTTTGAAAGAACCTGATGAAAGGCAGCAAGATTAACTAGAAGTCAGACAAACACAAGCTATGAGAAGAGACTGAATGAACTCAGACTCTTAAATATGAGATGGTAGCCTAAAAGGGGCAGTAGCACCCAAACATCACTACAGTGAATGTTTACATACACTTCTCCATGGATGAGCAGAAGTAACGGTATTAAAATTCTGTTCAGAACACAAGCAAATTACCTAGAGATGTTGGAGAATCCCCATCATTAAAGTACAGGAAAAGCAGAGGAAATGGTACAGCTAGAGTTGATCATGGACTGGAAAAGAAAGAAGCCAATCTCTCAAAGCCTCTGCTGGTCTATATATTCTGTCTTTAGGCAGTGACCTACTACACTTCCAGCTCATGCTCTATAGAGTTCCAGACGTAGCTAAAACTATGAGAAGGACTGGACTGCAGTTTAACTCTGCTGATTTGCCTGTGAAACAGTGAGGTTATACAAAAAGCTAGATTCTCAGACTACATAATTCAATTTAACTTCACTACCTTGAAAATGGATTAAGTCAATGAAATTGAGCTAAATTACACCACATGGGAATCTCACTCCGAATTTATGCCACCGATCATATTTCATCCTCCTCTTTCAACTGACAAGGAACATTAGTCTTAGGTCAGAGCCTTATCTTGGGTCAAACTCTCAATTCTCATGCACTTAAGCTTCCATCTTCAAACACTCCTGTTTGCCCTAATGAAAATTCTTATAAACAAAAGATCTCCATTTCTCTGGTCTCCAATACCAAAACATATACTTGTCAGTAATTTTGCCCATCCTATGCTTTCATCTCTGAAATATTCAACCAGAATTGAGTATTTGCTTTCCTCTGACACTCCAACTGAGACTTAGTATAGAGGTTGCCTAAATTTTAAAAAATAATAATAAAAAAATCCCACAAGAACCCTTGTTCTGTCATCTTTGAGAAATTCCGGATTTCCCCAGTTTACCATGAAAGGAAGCATGGCTGGTACGAAGAACTCAGATTTTTCCCAGTTCTGCAATGCCCATGACATTCAAAACTCTACCACTGCTAACCACAAGAAAAGGAATATCTAGAAATCACTGAAACCACAGGGGCATAAATGAGAACTGTATGAGCTGCTGAATAGCAGTGTAAAAATCCAGCAAAGTTGTTTATGAGAATTTTATCCAAGACTCATTAGAAAGGGAAATATATTGGTACTTTGGGAATTCCCACAGTGTCAAAATGACATTCAAACTTTTAGATATTTCTAGTAAAGTTACACCTATCACTGAACACTCCAGGCTTGCCCAAGCTGCTGTTTATTGAGTGAAATACATGAACTTTCATACAAGTCAGTGAGAGTAGCTAAATCTTGCACACAGAAGTGTGCAGCAGCCCACAGAAGAGCTGTGCAAGCTGGTGAACCAGGCGTAGCTTAGCAGTCTGGGGCAGTGCCAATGCTCACATCACATCTGGACTGATCCTGTGCAGAACACATGGCTCTGGTGCCTCTGTACTACCCACCACTGCATGGGATGATGTGCTACTTTCCAAGAGATGCTCTGCCAAAAAAATTAAACATTAGCTGACATAGGTATTAAACTTAATACCAGTCTGGAAACTAGGCTTGCCTGAATCCCAGCATCTGATGCTCAGAGTCAGGTTTGCTGGCACAATCTTGGTCTCATTGGATTGGTCAGCAGAGATTGAACCCAGCTGTCTTCAAAATGTCAGGTGTGATATTCACATACAACATGAACCACTGCAATATAAACAAGCCCTAACATTACATATCTCCTAAAAGCAGTGTTGGACGAGTTACATACTTGTTTTATCTGAGCAGATGTCAGCATCTGCTTTAAGTAGAGAGAACTGAAACATTTGTGTTCCTTCCCTGTCCCCAGCCCCCAACCTACTCAAAACCGAGGGAGAACACTGAGTGTCAGATTTTTCAGTGGCATTTTATACCAAACCAGAAAGACAGATGTTTTGATTATCCCACCCCACCTTACAATCTGGGCAGTCTCTTTGCTAAACTGTTCACCCTCACTATTAAAACTGATTTGCAAGGCAGCACATTGCAGCCAAAGCAAGCACAGCAGTCATTACAGAGTAGGCTGCTCACACATGTTTCCATACTTAGCCAAGCCAACTACTGATGAATGGGTCATCTTTTGTCAAGCAACTGGAAGGAACTGGTAAAGAAATAATTTATGGCTCAGAACAGCCATGCTGACAGGTAGGCCTTCTCCTGCTCCTTTTGCTTTCCAGTAGCAGTCTGCTTGGTTATCTGGTTCTCAACCAATTTCAATAAGAGAGAAGCATGGACATTAGCTGGTCAGTTGCCAGGTCTTATGTGAAGAAACTATGAAAATCTTTAGAAAATAAATGCACAGACACTGAAGCAAGTTAAACCATGTTGAACAACTCTAAGAGAAGTAAAGAACAATAGTTCAACAAAGGATCAAGTCAAAGTCAAAAATTCTACCTATGCTATGTAACATGGTCATTCTCCAAATATTGCAGACCACTTCTTAAAAGTCAAGATGGTCTGAATACTACACCTCTCCTATTAGTCTTCTTACTGTCTTGTGCTCCCTTAATTTTGGAATTTTGATCTGGTCATTTTAATATGCTCAACTTCACTTCTTTTCTTGAAGACAATCTTGTGCTCAGGAATTCTATTTTTTCTGGGTTAAAGACAAAGCAAAATGGAATACTAAAAAACCCAAACAAAACAGAAAAAACCCCCAAGCCAACACAGAAATCAGCAACACCAACAAAAATTATCAAAAACCCAATCTACTTTTCTTTGTGAGATCTTTGAAAGGTCTTGGATTAAGAGGCTGTACTATAATAATCACCAAAGTCATGAGTCTTGGTACTAGTTATCATTTTGAGAACTGGAGCAGATTGCAATAAAAATCATAACACAAAATTCTCACACCAGAACAGCTTCAAGAAGCCTCAGCTAGGTCCAAGCTGCATTTTACTCAGTAACAAATGAAGAGAGAAACCTTGCCAATAGACAGGGAGTGGCCGTATCAGTCGAAAATTGTATATGATACATTACAAATCTGGCATCAAATTCTCATCTTCATTCATAGTTTCAACAGCCAAAAGAAATAATGACACCCATGAGAGAAATATTGTCTGTCAGGAGCTGCATGGAGGTTATATAGCAGCCTACAATGAGCTTTCCTGCACGCCTTGGCACAGGGTCCCAGCAAGGATAAGGAATGAGGAGAGATGCTAGGCATTCCCCCTCAACCTGCAAGACTTCACAGGCTGCACTGTAACAATCTCAAGATTTGAAACTGGAAATATTCTAGCTATAGAAATTTTACTCCAGTGCCTAAAGTGCACAGGAGTCTGTGTTGCTGTAAGTGTTCTGCTGAAAGCTGTAAACAGAGAGAAGTTTATGTAGACTTACAACCTTGATAAATGAGAAGCAATGTCCACAGAGAGATTCAAGAGATAATTAATACCAAAACGGATGTGGAGTTTTATTCCTCAAACCTGAAAAATACAGTCTCATCTCTGAAGAAACACTTTTCAAACACTGGCAAACTGATCTCCTGTCCCCAAATATGAAGGAAAAGTCCAGCCTCTTCTTACAGAAGTCACCCAAAAAGGAAACCAAGCCAGCCTGAGTTAACAAGTAACTGTGAGAAGTATTGCCCTAAGTGTTTGGAGTTTGTCATAATTAGAAGCCGAAGAGGAACTACTTATAAATAGATACATTTAACTCAAACAAGTATTGCCATCATCTCCCCTCACAGTTGATCATTCACCTGTAAACACAAACTGTCAAACTTGATTTCTCTCTGATGGCTTACTAAAACTTGTGCCTCAAAACAGCCACCCTGATGACCACAGGAGTGGAAGTTGCAGGATCAGGACGCTAGACCTCATTTCTAGGTCCAGGAGGCTTTTAGCCTCTCTCAGGACACACAGGGCTGAGAACATCTATAACTTTATCAGCCATATTTCTTTAGAATGCATTTAAAAGAATTGTTTGCCCAAAGTCCTGCTCCCAATAAGTGAAAAATCTTATAATCAGTTCTGCTGCAGAAGAAGTGAAGATATTGTTACATGACTTTTCCAGAGTTTTAACTGTTCAGAAGTTAATCACAGCACACAAATGCTCTACACATTCCTTTGGATACACATTTGCTTGTGGAAAAGTGGCATGTATGTGCTGGCACCTAAGTACTTCCTCTGTCCTGCTCATGCTATAACAGTTCACTAAATAGATTGAATTTGCTGTTTCCTCCAAAGGTATTTTAGGGAAATATAGGCTGGATATTAGGAAAAAGATTTTACAGAAAGGGTGATAAAGTACTGGAATGGTCTACCCAGGGAAGTGGTGAAGTCACCATCCTTGGATGTATTTAAAGAAAGACTGGATGTGGCACTTGGTGCCATGGTTTAGTTGAGGTGCTAGGGCTGGGTTGGACTTGATGGTCTCTTCCCACCTAGTGATTCTGTGTGATTCTGTGTGATTTACCTTTGGAATTTTGGTTTTAATGATAGGAGTCTCTTGTATATATATACACACACAAAATGACAGCTCTTTAATGATGCTATGTCAGAAAGATGCCCTTTCTACAAACAGTGCAGGAAAATGCCCTTGAGTATCTTAGATACAAGAGGCCAATAAATTGAATTTATGTCTCATTTAATCTACAATGGAACAGTTAGTACTTAAAGGGTACATATACTTCCCCTAGTCCCTTTCTTCCTGAGAAACTTTCAGATGCTGAAAATCAATTCCTTTTGTCTCCTTGTTATTCATCTGCTACACATTAAGGAGAAACTCTGGGCATTCAGTGATCCCACAATAGTCTTTCATCTCCAGAGAAGCCTGGTATGAATTAAAAACTTACGCTCCCTCAAATTACAGATGCATACTGCAGCATGCCACTGACTTATGTGCTGGTGATTTCTGCCAGTGTTCTCAGCATGCTGCAGGTAGCTCATCTGCATCTCTGAACTTAAGTGACTCTTCTACAGCACTGCCTGTCCAGCCCACGCAAAGTGTTGACACATGAGCATACACAAATGTATGCCCCCATGTAACAGGGACTGTCACCTACTCTTTTCCCCACCTCCTGCTGTTTAGAAGTTATTTTAAAAAGTGGGTTTACTACAGTCAAGATGTCAGTATACAAACAATAAATACTTCATGAAGGTAATGCTCTTTCATTTCAGTGGTCTTGAGAAATGGGAATTATATACAAATAACTTCTAACTGACAAAATTTCCTTGTCATGTCTATTTTTAAGGGCAGTTTTAATTTAGGACTTTTTTTTAAAAAAAGCATAAAATTTAATTGCTATCTAGACTAATGCAGCACTGGTCAAACACACACTGCTCTTTCACTCCCAACATCCATGTAGTCATGGTGTAAGATATCCTGTATCATAGCAATTCAAGGTTTCTTCTCTCAGGTCTGAAAGTATGTCAAAGCTTAACATACTTATTCTTGCTTTACTGTTTGATCTCTCAGTCTTTCTCCCACCAAATGCCCTTTTCCCACTCTCAAACTCTGAAATATTCCCTGCAGCTAAAGCAATACATTCAAAATAAGGAAACACTTGCAAATTTACATTCCTATTCTGTCCTACAGGAACCATCATCTTTTACTAATCACATCTACATCTTGTACTTGTACATTCTACACTTTCCCCAGACAAGTTTTTAGTCCCCTTACTCTACAATCTCTTTCATGAATAATTTCTTTAAATTACATTTCAGCATCAAATGCTTTCCACTAAGCATCTTTTTATCTATTCAGTATGGTAGTTTGAAGAGCTTTAAAACGATGCTACTGAAAAGTCAAATTAGAACATTATATGTAACCCTGAGCAGCAGTTAAAAGGTGTGAACAGAGCTCAGGTTCACTAGCTATTTTGGGCTCAGATTACAACACAGCCAAGAGGATTTGGAACTCGGGGTATGCCTGCAATACACATCCAAAGCAGCTGTGCAAAGAGTTAACAGCGAGCACTGACGCCCTGTGTCACACAGATTGAAGCCAGCTCAGACACACCTGTGGTTTGCAGCCACAGGCGATGCTTGCCCAGCAAGGCCCTTACCTCACTTGAATCCTCCTGCTGATTGATGACAGCCAGGGCATCCTCTGCCGCCTGGCGCTTGGCTTCGGCAACAGTGCGCTCCATCTTGGCCCTCTCGGAAGTGATCATGTCGTGAGCCTTCCGCTCGGCCTCCGACACCGCCTTCTGCAGCTCGGCCATTGCCTGCCGCTTCACTTCATTGACAGCTTCCTCTGCAAGGCAGGAGAAACTGCATCAGCACAGCACACCTGGGCACGGCCGCGGGGGGCTGACCTGGGAAATGCATTGCTACCAGTATGGCTGCGCTGAGATTACTCTCAGTTATAATGACAGTCTTCATTCTGAGTAAGACACAGGAACCTGGTTCCTCAAGAATCAAGAAGCACTAAAGTGTTTCTCTTCTCCCCCATCATCGAAGTCTCTACCACTACTAACTATTCTTGCTATTTTGATCTCAGTCAGTACTTCTTTAGGTACAATCATTTCAGATCTCTGGTCCATTTCATTTGCAATCTTATCAAACACTGAAAAATTAGTTTTGCAGCACAGCAGATGTACCCATATACTTGTCGATAGCTATTATTTTAGACATATGACACACTTTTTTAAAAAAAGAATGTATTTGTAAGCTATGGGAAATTAAGACAGGATTTACAGTCTTTAACATTTTTTTCCCCATATGTTAACAAATAAATACATGAAATTACAAAATCCCCAGGAGTTTACTTAATTTTTTTAAATCACTGGTCTAGTATCTTTTCTTGGACATACTGTTTTATGTGAGAAAAATGAAAATTTGCTTATGAACATTCATTTGACCTCTTGATCTGTCCTTCAAATCCATGTTTATACTTGAAGACTTGACCTCCTGGCTCTTCTAAGCTCTTGAGCACACCCTGCACAGCAAGACTTTGGAGCACAATTAATACTGAGCTGGTGCACCCCGCTTCATTAAACTTAAACCTTGAGGCTTCTTGTAAAACAACCATTGTAGTATGAGTATATTCCTTTGGTATATACTAGTGTCATATCTTTTATTCCAGAAAACATGGATTGTCTCAAATTAGTTATTTGGCTTTTGATGCAGGAAGAGTGCAAAGATTTTACTAATGAACAGTCTTTTAATTGACAATTAAAACAAGTAATTTCTTTTTTTTTTTTTTAATTAACTGCTCTAATTAACAAGGAAACCATCCTCCCCCTGAATTAGTTTATCTAATTTTCATCTTTATTCAAAGCAAAATGACAATGATTAATTGAAAATTTAATAAGCGGTAATTATTAACTTGGCAAACCTAGTACCAATTAACACTCTATTAAAACTAATTATGACATGTTTCATTCAAGTGTTTGCACTTAATTGTTTCATGCACTTAAAACTCACCTTAATTAAATGTTCTGTTTAATTAAAGCCACAGATTTCTATTTTCTATTAAAAATGTTTTACTTAGATTAAAATCTAAGTATTAGGACGGTGTTATGTGTTTGAGTTTTAGTCCATGTTTTTAGCCCATGTATTTGTTTCCATGCACATGCAGACATAACTCTTACATACATTCACTCTCCCGAGTACATCTGATAGCTCTGCATGTGTTATTTTAAAAATAATGCCTACATGAAGTCTCCATTTTCAGTTCTGAAGCAAATAACAATAAAGACTTAACTTTAAGCGACGTACTGACTAAAACTGAACTAAAATTAATGAAAAGCTCTCTTGAGGAGTATGTGTGCATGTTACATGTGTGCATATCTGCAAGAGATCTTTCAACTGAAGTTTTCAAGGGGGTGGGGAGGGATTTAGAGATAAAACTTATGCCTTTGTTTTTATGAGACTGAAAATATGCCCTTATATTACCCTACCATAAATGTTGTTTAGGGAAAAGCCTCAGGAGAGGAAAAAATCATACCCTTCAACCATACAGCCAAGGCTTAATTTACTTTGAATATTCAAGGTGAATTAAAATTCTATCTAAGTGGCAATACAGGACAATAATTTTTGCTTACGATCAAAGCTACAGCTAGTCTAATTGTATATGCAAATCAGGCAATTTATATTTAAATTATGCATTCCTATTCTAGTCCCACAGGCACACACAGATCAGCAAAGGGAATTGGTAGGACATTTGCAAGGTGCTTGAATATTTATTACCAACTGTAACCATTCACTGATCACGAGAAAAGAAATATACACAGGCAAACATACAGATGCAATTTTATTATCATTTTCACAAAAATGAGCCAACTTAAATACAGGCGTTTCATGTCTATGAACTGCAGTTACTGACAAAGTGGATTTGTTTATGAAAATCTGTATTCTTGCTGATATTTGCTATGAATAGAAATGATCCTTGTATGACATGATGCACTATTGTTACATTATATAAATTTAGTTTTACAGTTAGGTCTTTGCAGTGGTTAGAAATGCCAGTTTCTTATATTAAACAGAAGCAAAATGCTCCAACATTTTTACATGGACTTCTAACTGTAGTTTTTCATCCCAGATAATCTACTTCTTTTCAGTCCAAATACAGAGATTGAAAATTATATCTTCTATATTGTATAAGTTTTTTGCAATGCTTCTAAGAGCATGAAGATGCCTGAAAGTGCTTATGAGGCTATATTGCTGACTGGTACTTTTTGACCGGCTTAAACTACGGATGAGATTTTAATATTTCCATTAATTTGATGACAGAATTTGTGTTGTGCTATACTACGTGTGATAATAAATAAGTTTAAATATGTCGGGTCACAATGCACCATCATTATTTCAATATATTACAAACTCATGAACACCTAAATAACCAGATGAAATTTCGTATCACTGATTTTCTTCACAGTTTCTCAAACTAAATACTACTGACATTTTATAGACATAGAATGCAAGCTGCATAGTTTAAGATATGTTTGTGATATGAGTGATGGCAAAGGAGATTTTTATTTGCCTTGACAGTGCTGAGCTATGAAGACCAAGAATTATACCAGCACTCTTCCTTTCCCTGCACTTCCAGAGAAAGGAAGAATGATTAGACTCCAATGACAGAAAGCAGAAATCTGGAAATTTTTAAAACCAAGTATCTAAGATGCATGCACCTGTATCCTCTGTCTTCCCAGCAATGCTAAGCATTTTTGGCAAAAAATCACTGTCATTTTAGGGATGCAACTGAAATCTTCCTTCTCTTTGAGCAGCATTACTACACAAGAGAAGCTCCAGAAAGCAAACAGTTTGTGTGGAATAGCCATTACTCAGCATGGTCTGAAGTCCTTGGAGCAGACTTAAGGGAGGTACTTATCTTTCACCTAAAATGATGATTGACCAGCCAGCTCCTGGTCACCTCCCTCCCACCATCAGCACTTTTGTTCACACAATGAGAAAAGAGAGGGGGTGGGTTGAAGTGCACTCCGGCACCACCAGAATATTTTGGATCATCTCACTCTCAGGCTGACCCTGGCAAGGGTGGCCATTGGCAGTTGGTGACAAAGGGTCATCTCAGCATCATATCCCAAAATTCATCATCTGTCTCAGGACTACCCTGTGCAATGGGCAGGACCCTTATTGTATTGTCTTTATAAGACAAAGGATGGACATTTCATCACTCTTCTGTAACTCCAGAGCTTTCAGCTGGATTGCCATAGACATTGGGCCTGGCTAAGTGACAGGGATGGCTGGAAGACAGTTTCTACATGACAGTTTCTAGAGAAGAAGCTATTGCAGCAGCCCACAATGGGCATGCGACCCTCTATTTAATAAAGAGAAGTATGTACTCCCAGAGAGCAAGTCATCCAACCTATGATCTGACTGATCCTCATTACCTGCCTCTCTCCCTCTTGACTACTGAAGAACACAAAGAACTTGTCTTGGACAATTTATCCCCATATCCATAATTCCATGAGGTGAATCAGGCCACTGATGACTGCTTTCTACTGGTGTATGAAACTGAAGTGGGCTTATATGGCTTTAACTCATTAGGCAATGTATAATATGTCCTTGCTCCAGCAACCACAAATGCCTGAGTTGATATATTTCAAGAATTACACTGGAGTCTACCAATCTCCAAAAGTTTAAAGTGAATCCCTTCTCCACATACTTTTGAGTTTGCTTATTAACTGGTTTTATACCACATCGTTTCAGTGTAATGGATTCAGCATTCCAAACAGAATTTCATACTTGATTCAGGTCTCTGCACATTGGTCTTTACAGACATTTGACACACAGAGATCCACACTGAAC
This sequence comes from Zosterops lateralis, assembly GCF_965231275.1. Classification (NCBI taxonomy): domain Eukaryota; kingdom Metazoa; phylum Chordata; class Aves; order Passeriformes; family Zosteropidae; genus Zosterops; species Zosterops lateralis. The sequence goes on from NC_139762.1 coordinate 130,916,960, forward strand.
CAAAAAAATTAACCTGTGAGGGACTTGTAGTCTTCTTGATTGGGAGTTGCCCAACCAGGAAACTATGGAGCATCTCAAATGGCATCAGAGGCCTATTCTTACAGAGCTGAATTGCACCTTTACTGCCTTCATCAAAATGTGGATACCTCCAGTTTCAGACTACCCTCCTAAAAATGCAGGACCATGATTTATGAAAGCAGTATACTCTCTGATGTTTGACTAGACTTAGTAACAGATACAGGTATGCATCCTGCAGAGTCACATTTCTTTTATTCTCCAATTCACATGCACGATCACTTGATTTAAACCCACATCAGCCTGAAAATAAAAGACTAGAAATGGGACCAAAGGAAAAACTTTGTTTCAAAGGAACTGATGACATAAATGTTCACAAGATGAGGTCACAAGTCCTGTAAACTGCCATTTGTGAATACATGCAGCGTGAATGCACATTCAATTTCATAACTATAGCAAAAAGCTTCAACTAACGTGTTAATTATGAAGAAACTTTTTTCTTTTATTGAAATCCATGAGTCATAAATAACCTGATACTAAATTACATCAAATATTAAATTTTGCAAGAGGACCTAAGTTTTTGAAATTAAACAGAATAATGTTCCTCTACGTGAGATTTCCTGGGATTGCATTTTTTTTTTTTTTTTTTTTCATTTAAAAGGTTAACGTAAATATGGCAATATGAAAATATTCTTGGGCACTGAGTTACAAAGGCTACACTCTTCTTGGACAAAACCAAGAACATGTATACTGTTTTACTATTTTTCACAGAAAATGCAGTAGTTCTAAAAACATTAACATATTGACAAATGTAGACTTTACACAATAAACCCACATTTACACACAAAACACAGCTTCTTGCCTGATGCAACAAGATAACAGCATAACATTTTTACATGTATGGTGTGTATCTAGTTTAAAATACACTGGAAAGCAGCAAGCATTTACAGGAGACTTGATCAGAAAGCATCGACACTGCTGCATATTTGCCATTTAATCATTAACTGCTGCTCAGACAGCTGCTGCAGACTTCATGGTTATACAGGTGTTCAAAAGCAGGGGGGCGTGTTTGGGTGTATAAATAACTCCTCAACTATCTCAATGGAGTTCAAGAGCTGCCTCCTGGCCCCTCTGAAAACAAGGAAGCTCTGATGTCAGTGTCAAAAGAGCAAAGGTTTAGCTCCAGCACCAGAGTGGGATCCTTGCCAGGAAACTCCTGTGCTCAGGTGAAGTTCCAGTGTTAAGAAAACTTTGCACAACCACAATGTCTGCCCAGGGTGCTTTCCAGGCACAGGCAGATGCTGTCAATGCCCTGCAAACAGCCAGAGCAGCTGCAGAGATGTGAACTTGCTGACTTCATTGCACACTCTGCAGGTTTATGAGCACAGGCTTCACTGGGGGCTGACAGGCACAAAATCTTTTTTTAAATTAAGAATGGATACTTTGCATAGTTGAAGTCTTTTCTTTAACAGGTGTACTTGGGCTTTTTCCCCTCCTTTGGGAATTCTTACCTTAACTAGGTAAGAACTCTAAAACTTAAAAAAACCCACCCACACTAAACCTCCTTTTTTTTTAATTGCTAACAGACAAACTTTTAACATATCAAGTTTCAGCCTGAAACCATTAGAAGCCCTGAAAATAAGGGTCCATACTGGAAGTACTGGGAAGTCTAGGGAAGCCATTCCCCTAACTATAGCAGCAGATGCTTCTATTATAAAATTATTTAATGTCCTGATCAGTTCCAGTTTAAGATTATTAAACACAATTTCTTCTTGTTACTAGTAAGCCCTTCCCCCGCCTCCCAATTCCTCACATCAGTGCATTAACAACTGCACACAGCTGCCAGATGACTAAGCTGGTGTTTTTAAACAGTCCTTACCAGCTTTCTTCCAGATCTCTTCTGGCACATATCCAGACGCAGGCCTGTGAAGGAATTCCCGATGAGATTCTGCAGGAGAAGGGAGTGAAGAGGGAAAAAGAAAGAGCATCATAAGCAATGGTGGCGTGTTCAGAACAAGGCTTAGAGAAAAATACCTTTTCTCTTTAATTACATCTCAGACAAAGAAATCAAGTGAAGCTTTTCTCTCTTCAAAACAAAACGGATGCCACGGCTGTACCTATGAATGTCACATAGACCAGATCAGTGCTTATGACTTGAATGTCTCATCTTAAGCCAAGTTAAGATGTTCATCTTATTTTTATTTTACAGTGTTTTGAATCAACTCTATATGACAGTATCCACACTTTTAAGGGAGGCTTTGTGAGGCATACTGAGGGAGTGACATGCTTTGTCCTTTCTCCTTGTATTCATGAAAAGGAAAAAGAAAGAGGGTAACAGTGCAGGTTTGGCACTTCTGCTCTGTGCCTGCCTATTTTTTTTGTAAAAAATAATGAGTACTGATGAGTGCAGATAAAAGTCAAGATGTCATTCCACTGATCAAATAAGTTGTCCACAGAAAAGCAAAGGGGTGTTTCTCTAAGTTCGGAGCTATGCTTTCCTATATCTGAGCCCACGTTGGCAATGTAGCTGCAAGAGCTGGAAAAACAGAACCTTTAACTTTAGGTTAAGCCCCTAAATACATGCTGCCAAACAACCTCACTGGAAATGAAGCTCGTAATTCACCCACATATTTCAATCACATTTTGACAGCTTTTTCCCTTCTCCTCTTTTTTTTTTTTTTTTTTTTTCCCAAAAAAAAAAAAAAAAAAAAGGATTAACCTTTAGGCCTGGGCCTAAAGAGTTCTGAAATCAGTAAGATCACTTCCACAGGGACTTCAAAGACCTAAGGTCAGACAATACAAAAAGAAAATTCACTTTGGCCTGAAATTTAACATACAGATCCTCAGCAGATGAAATTGAAATTGCTCCTTTCAAATACAATTTAAAAACTGATTAACTATTATTCAAAGTAATAGAGGATAAAATGAAAAAAAAACCAGGCAAACACATAAAACTAAGTTCATTGCCATAATTACTGTTGCTAGAGTGTCAGAATTCAATTGCTTCAATAAAATAACTTGATTGATTTGTTACATTACAGACAGGTTTGAATGTTTTTGGAGATGTTGCTAGAAATCAAATATCTGTTTGATGTCTGAGCTTGAAACATAACAAGAGTATACCTGCCATTCTTTGAATACTAATTTTGACTAAATGTATCCATTTTTGTATCTTACAAGCTTTTATTCACTAAATTGGTCAAAAGGCAATATTTTTAAGAAAAAAGTTGAAACATCAGGTTTTGCAAATAATGTCTTACACCACTACATGTACTGTTTACATACAGTAGCTCACATAAACTTCAATACTTTTAAAGGATGACAATATTGCAGGCAGCTAACAAAGGTGGAAATGACAGGGGCTTTTTCAACAGAGAATAGGGAATCCGCATCCCTGTGCACTGTTTCACAGATGTAGTTTCTAGCATGAGAATCTGCAGACACCGACTAGGAGTATGTCTTGCCATCTGACAGGCAGCTGAGTGGATTTACCCAGCTCTTCTGTTTGTCACTGAAGTATGAGACAACAATTTAAAATAGATTTTTGTCAGCAGACTTTCATACCTCTCAAGCATAAAATAATAAGACTGTGTGTGTATGTGCTTGTGTCTGTGTGTAGACTTTGCAAAACAGCTATTTATATTGGTTTAATCAAATTGATGGAGGATTTCAGACCTGATACCAAAAAAGGGAAAATTCTCAGTATGGCCTGGCTTGAGTGATTCTGGAGATGACAAATAGCCCTGTGTACAGCTTTCATCCCTTAAAGGCTTTTAGATTTACAGGCACAGTGCCAGTTCAGTTAGGGGGACAGAGGCAACAGCAGAAAATATTGTTTGAAGGCTCAAGAAAAACAAAGGCAAGAAATTGAACCACTCTTATTTGCTCTTCAAGGAATACCTGCAGGAAAAGACCTGACCAGGCTCCAAATATGGCAAAACAAGGGGTTTATTGCATTCATGTCTTTACTTTGTGTTGAGTCTGTCTACTATTTAAGGTACCATCTCATGCAAGGGGAGCATAACCTTGATTTAAGTCTATGGCTCTTATTTTTGGGGGAAGGAAGAAAAAAAAAAAAAAAGAAAAAGAAAAAAGACAGAGAGAGATGGAACTGATTTTTTGGTACACATGACTTTCCAAAAATGGAATTCAATGACATAAATGACCAGATTGCCAGCTAATTGTTAAAATTTCCAAAACATAAACATCAATCAAGCTCTTATTCCAACCACAAATTATTTACATGAGGAATGAGATCCTCTGCTTTAAGAAGACTTAAATCAAGAGCTTATGAAAGGCTTTCCCATAGTTTGGAATGGTGCACAAAAAAGACAAGAAGCACTTATGAAGATAATAAAAACCATATTGTCCAAGCCAGAAAAATTTTAGTAACATGGCTATTGTTTAGTCAGTGGTGATGAGTCTGTGAAAACAATCTTCTTTCTAAAGCTAAATTACAGGAAATGACCAGAGGATATAAATCTTACATATTAGTGTTTTCAAGGTAAGGAGTCCTTCAGCTTAAGCACCACAAAAATTGCTCATTAAAACTGAAGCACAAAAGATCTTAACTTGGGCATCTAACAAACTCAAACCAAAATTAACACAACTGAGTAAAGTCCCTAAAATACTAAATGTAAAAGCAACAGCAAAAAAACATAATGAGGAGAACACATGACATTAAATAAATAACTGCAGCACCTGGAAGTCAAAGTAAATGCTGCCTGGAAGGAAAGGGAATGAAATCAGACAACATTAGGAATAATCTGAAGTGACAAGGTAGATCATTCAGAAAAGGACTTCGGAAAAGGCTTTACATGTCAGACATAATAACAAAGGTTTGCTAATGGTGAAAATGCAACAATATCATTATGCAGAACAACAGTGTGTACACTACTGAATTTACTTGAAATTTATGATAAGGCATGAAAACATGTGGTGGTAATTAGTCCAGTTCCTACTGAACCAAAGGAAAATAAAAAGCATATATATATATATATATATGAGAATAATCTGTACTTGTCTGTAAGTGCTTAAATGAGTTAAGAACAAAAGAGATTTTTTGATATCAAAAATGATATTGGAATTTTATATTTTAATGTGAAACAAACTTCTGAAATAGTAAGGAAGTTGTTGGAGTAGGAAAGGAGAATACACATGAAGAAAACACAAAAATTTGCATTGGTTTCAGCTCTCACATTTGAATGAAAAATTTTGGTGGCTTTAAGATAAAGAGAAAAGGTGCCAAAGAGAGAGATGTACAGGGATGTGGAGAGTTGTAAAACCAGCCATAAATATGGATCTGCAAAGTGAAACTGAAATGAAAGGACCAAATAAATTATATGAACTCTCATGTGATAATAAGGCTCAAACCCAAGAAAACAGAATAGGAAGACTTAGAAGGAAAAGAAATGTTCAATAATCTCAAAAAGCCTAGTTCATACTTAGAAAGAAGGACAGAAGGTTAGTTGGCAAAAAAAAAAAAAAAAAAAAAAAAGGTGAGGTTTTTATCACCAGACGGTGACATGCAAGTCTATAACACAAAGTGTTAAGAAATGGAGATGAACGGACAATGTTGTGAGCTCTTTTAGAATTTACTGCATTCATGGAAATAGTGGCAGTGATAATAATACCCTACATCCTGTACTGAATAATAAGACTCAAAAATAATAAAAGCTACATATAAGCAGCCCTGAACAAATTAAATATATATGCCTTCTTATGTATTTATGTGGTTTCCATATTTCATATGCAAGTTCTGCTTCATTGTATCCTATAATAAATGTAACACCATTAGTGGGACACAGAAAACAAACAAAAAATTCTCAGAGCAACAAATATAAAATATTCACTGCCTTGTTTGTAAGAGTCAAGTTCGAAAGTGTGCCAGTTCCACATAATTAAATATAGAGATCTGAAGGTGGGTAACACTGAATGAGACTAGCTTGCAAATCTGGTAGGGGGACAAGTGTTCCCAGTATTTTTAAGTATATCTTTGCCCTTCTTTGCCCTCTAATACATTTTTGTGGCTATTGCAACACCTCTTGAAATAGTGTTAAAAATATAGTTGTTGTGTTCTCATTGTAAAAGAACAAGAAAAGAAAAGCCACATAGGTACTGTATTACTGAATCATCCTCAAGCAGAGGCCACTTCAGAAGTACTGAGAATACACACATACAATGTTTCTGCAGTTGGAGCCCTACCTCACAGCATGCAGTTCAGTAAGCCACAATCTAGCCCAAACCTCCTATGCAGTGAGTGGATTAAGAGCAATACTTAATGTCATCAGTGACCAGTATCACAGAGGCTTTACATTCTAGAATTACAAGTTATAAATGTTACTGTGGCATTCACAGCATTACGGTTCGCTCATGTTGAGAATATCATGCATATCACAGCAATGCTGATTATCTGCAAATGGCAAAGGAGCAGGTTTATAATCACAGCATGGATAGACGAGTTGGCAGGAATGTCTGGCTAACATTGAAAACATGACTGTGAACAGCTTTAGAAAAAATAAAATGGATCTGAAAGGGTTAACATTTAAAAATGTATTTAAAAATGGCTAAGCTATGTGTTTTTGACAAATTCATATACTTCTGAGAATCCTGGTTTCCTGAGGCAAATCCTGCAGGTATTAGCACTCTTCAGCTGGAGATTTCAAACTCTATTTTGTAAGATTTTCATTCAGATAAATTCAACAGACACAAAATATCAACACTGCTGCAGACCTTCTGATGTGTGCCTGCTCCACTTATCTAGAGCCACAGCTGCACTCAGTATGGTTATAGATCTTGTTTATAACCCATGATGCTGAAGAACCCTCATCTTTAATTTATCCCACTGTGTGTATTTCAGTATACAGTGTCTGATATGGGTAATTATTCACTATTAGGATGAAAGTTGCAGTCCTGCTGCAGTATGTAGTACTGAAATCCTTCAGCAGAAATGGAGGAGTTGGATGATGTATTATTCACTTCATAGACCATCACAGTTAATCAAGTGAATATATATAAAGTCTGAGTCATTTTTAGACTTTCATAAACATGTATTATTCAGACTGAATAGACCCTCTTACCTTCAGCACATTCTTGGAGAATAATGGGAGCCTGTAACCTGTTGTAGCTGGCTAATGTGTGTATTGGATTGCATTGCATTAAAATGAATGGTCAAGTATTTAATTTAATTTTTTAATTAAAAATATCAACAGAAATAATATTGATCAGATACTGCAAACTTCCAGGCTCAACATGATTTACAGAGATGTCAAATTAAAAGAAGAACAAAAATCCTTGGCAGGAAGAAAGGTCTACTAGTTCAAAATGAGAACCATAATTTTCTTCAATTACTTTTCAACTCAAACTATCCATGCTAGATCTCATCTCAGAGTTTTTCAGCAAGACCTTTCTACAAAGACTGTGACATAATGTTTGTAACAGGAAGTTATCACTTCAGTGATGATATTTGAATTGTAAAAAAGAAGAAACAAAGGCACAGATAATGTAGCCATATGGCCCCCATTTTTTTTCTCCCTTGCTAGTGGAGATGACAAGATGGATTTAAAGGGTGGGTTACCTTGTTGGGGAGAAAAAAAAAAACAAAACAAAACAAAACAAAGCAAAAAAAAAAAAAAAAAAAAAAAAAAAAAAAAAGAAAAAAAAATAAAAAAAGAAAAGGTACAAAGGGATATCACTAACATTTAGAATCTCTGTAGCAAACCCCCCAATATTTACATGCTGTTGTACTTTAATTAAAATACTGGAGGAATTTTTCAATCCCTTTTTCCCCACTTCAAAACTAAAATAAAATGCCCTAAAGCATGTCAAGGCTCACAGACACTGCTTTAGTTTTGTTACACCTCTGAATGTTAGGGGTTTTCATTTTGCTAACTAGATTACTACCAGATTTGAGGAAATATGAGGATTAGCTTTCCATAGACTCCAAAGTAAGTATTTTCTCCCTGTCATGTCAGACATAAAAGCACTTCTTACCAATATTTACAACTGACATGAATGCTGAAGCAATCCAAGTTTCATGTTTGTGAGTCTCAGAAGTATTTTTTCAACCAAATAACCAAAATGGACACGTTAAAATTGAATGGACTCACTCCAGCCAGTTCATTTGTACCCACAGTATTGCAGAGCTGACTGATGTGTCCAATGGCAAAGGCTGCGCTGCGTAATTATCTTTTACACCAGAAGACTCTGCTGTTTCCAAGAATTCATCTTGACAAACGCACAAACAAATACTAATGTAAGGATTTAACTGTATGCTTGATCTTCATTTTATCTTATGTACCTGTTGTTGTGGTGATGACTATTTTTCTTGGATTGTAATATTATCTATAAAGTTTTGATAAATGTCATGAGTTCCAGTTTCCTTGGGGAAATATCAACAATCAAGTTACCTTTCAAATTTTTTTACCTACTAACTGCACCATGGCCTGTCTCTTTCTTCATCACAGCTTTACTAGAGAAGTGAGCCACTGCTTTTGATCTACTCACAAGTGTTCTTCCTGAAGTTGCAGATGTGATTGGAGTTTCAGATGCCTTATTTATGAGTCTTTCTTTACATTACATTTAGCACTGTTCATATGAGCCATTACCTCAATACTTTCTCAGAAGGGCTCCTCTAGAGACTGGACTTATTAGCAAACTATGGAAGCATTTCTATAACACTTCCTTCCACTGATTGGAGCACATTTATAGAGCTATTGACTCAGGTAATTTGACACACACACACAAAAAAGGAGGAGTTTGTTATCAAGAGGCACTAAATATTACAGTAATAACTCCAGAAATTTACCAAGAGAATGATAGAATAGGATTAGATTTGTTTTCCTGTTTTTTGATTTGCAATTAAATAAATTTTTGACTTAGTAGGTTACTCTTAAAGGCAAAAGGAAAACACAGTTAAAATGTAGTTGCAAAATAACGCACACATGCAATTCTACTAATAAGCACAGTTTATGATGACTTTGAGTGGATGGAATTGGATACAAACAATTTATTTTCTATAAGACAATATTGGATAAGCAAGCATAGTCTCCTGTTGTCTTCAAAAGAGCAAGAACAATAAAAAGGCATCACCAAGAAGTTTCTTTACCATACCTGCCACAAAAGTGATGAGATGGGGTAGAAAAAGGTCCAAACACTAGTAACCTACAGAAAGCCCCCAAAACAAAAGCCTGTTTTTATAGAGCAGAGTCCTCTTAGAGTAGCTGTGTGAGGCACTGTGCAAGACAGACTCTGAAGGTTTGCAGGGGTGAGAGCCCAGCTGTTTGGTCTGGTCCTTGTAAGGCTGCAGCGCACCCAGCTCAAATTCTGCAGCTTGAGCCAGGGCCTGCACAGCTCCATGGAAATACACAATGAACAGTCCTCAGACACACCTGTGCAAGTTGCAGTGACAGACACAGACCTAGGAGGATCATGAGTGCATGACTGAACATCCCAGATCTTGTTCCCTTCTTAAACAGAAACCAAGCACACCTAGGAAGTGCCTGCATCTTTACAACTCCATTTTCTTAGAAAGACAAGTTTCAAATTAAGTAATTTGATTTAAGAAGGTGAAAGCTCCAGTTTCAAACTGCAAATATATACAGATTTTTTTAAACCATCAGGCAAGAGAAGGAGTCAGAAGGAACAGAGAGTGAGTGCATATCTCACTGCTCTACCACCCCTACATGACAGTCTGTCCTCCCACCTCACCCTCTCAGACTTTGCTGAATATAAAGCAAATAACCAAGCATCACCCAAAAAACCCTCAAGCCAAACCCAGAAACACCACTGTTTGGGCATAAGAGTTATAGTTAATTCAGCAGTCAGCAGAGAGGAATCATCACTATAACAGAACAATCAGAAGAACAAATGCAAACATCATTTATCACTTAGCTGAGCTTAAAGAGAATCAGTACAGGATTTTCAATGAGGATACTGTACCTAATGAAACTGGATCTGGATTCACTGGACTCTGCTGTCTGGAATGACTACTGCTGCTGTTTCCGCCTTTTTTTAAATCCTCCGCATCACTGTACCGCCGTATCCAGTAATTCAGCTCCTCACGGTCTGCTTCTTGACATCGCCGTAGGACAGTGAGAGATCGCCTGGTTTTTTCCACCATGTCCATTATACAGTTCAACAACTATTCACAGCAGTGAATGGAGCACAGAAACACAGAAGAACTTTTTATTCGCAGAGTGACATAATAATAAAGAAAACGTTAATGTACCGAGTGCATGGGTTTTAATAATGAAGGAGTCCCTCTCTGTTAACCTCAACTGTAGCTGAACATTTCTAGACTTTCAATGACAATCCCTTCCTTTTTAATGGGTGATCCCAAACCATACAGATAGGGACTTACAGGAGAAAGAACAAACACAAGGAGACAACAACAGGCTGTAGCCCTAGCACTAGTATTACATGGCACCACAGAGGACTCAAAATGTGGTCCAGAACTGATGCCTACAAATTTTAGAAGAGCTAATAAATTCAGGATCAAATCCAATCCCCAGATCCAGAGCTTATAGAGAAAGTCCATTCCTCTATTGGCAGACTGTAATAAGTAGGATAATGCAGGAGACACTTATCAGCAAGGCCTGATAAGGCTTAATGGGGAACATCAAGCCCTCTGATTTAATCAGCAAAGATTTCAAAAGTTGTCCTGGAATTCAGATAGGTTTGAAAATAAAAAATTTAAATTCCTATCTTAGAAGGCCTCTGTTCAGACAACTATACATAAATAGATATTTAGCCCTTACATGGTCAAGATGTTTCCACTCTTCTGCCCATTCTCTGTCTGTTAGCCTGTGATCAATCATTTCTTCTTGACGCGTGCCATGCAACCCTGCCAAAGAGGAGCAAATCATGTTTACAATGTTGGAAGTCCTCTACGGAAAAAAAAGAAAAAAGCTAAAGAAAACAGAGCCTATAGACAAAAATATAATATATTACCTGTTCTAGCATCAGGAATGCCACCACAAAAAAAGAAGGTTTCTTAAACTTTGCTCTAAGTTCTCTTTAGTACTTTTCCCCACATAAGGTGCTATTGTTTTGTTCAATTTAATGTCTTCAATTCTGTAAGTTCTATAGGTTGCAAAATGACTTTTCAAAAACGGACATTGCTCTTTCCAACTATGTACAATTATTATATATATGAATATAACATAATACAATATATAAATTTTCATTTGCACTAGTTGAAGTCAGCAAGGCAATTATTTGGTAACTCAGTGCATATAATACTAGCTGTACTTCAGAGACTTGAAAAAATATTAGTATAAACTGCATGTTATTTCACTAAATACAGTAATTACTACCATGTCAACAGAGCATCATTAAGGGTTCATCCCTTCACAGATGTTTAAACAACATGTGGTTAAAATGTAGCACATATATCACAGCAGCTGACAACATGATACAACCAAGCCAGTATTTATTATCAACACTCAAGGGGAGCCAACACTTGTTCTTTGTTTAGCCTCCTCTATACAGATGCTGGATATTTGTAAGTGTTCCTCTTTTACTGAAGATTTGTTTAAAACAAGGAAGAACAGTAAGTGCAGATGTGAAGCAAAATCCAAGAGCATCAGGCATCCCATTAAACCAAACTGTGCTGTGCAGGGTGTGGCTGGTGCTTCTGCTGTTCTTCTCAGACATCCCCATCCACTCTGGAGATGTCACACACAAAACACTTCTCTGAAAGGTAACAACTTTCTTCTGCTCTAAGCTGAAATCAAGCTATATTGGTGTTGCTATCACCACAAATCTGACATTAGAAGAAAAAAAAAAGGCTCTACCACCTATCCTTGCCTGACATACACCTGAGTGTCCATGTCAGCCAGGCTGCTCTGAAAACACAGGTTCCTCCTGCTTCTGACCCTCTTACTTAGAGACACAATTCAATCCATTTTTACAAATACAGGTCTGAAATAAGGCCATTAGAAGCAGCTGGATGGACAAACAGCCATAAAGGTTGTATCTGAACAGCAGGCAAAAATGTCTTGTTCACAAAATCGAGTTATAAGGGAAACAGAAACCTGAAAAAACAATGCAGAAAGTGAACATGCCTTACCCATAGGTCTGTTTCTGTCCCTGAGGTCCCTGTGATTGGGGTGTCTGTATGAGTCCCTGTAGTGGTGGGCAATGGCCATATCATCCAAACGATAATGCTGAGGTGGAGGTGGGGTGGGATGAGGCAGACCATTGGGCTGATAAGATAAACCATTATTTGGACTGTACCGCTGGCCTGGGCTAATAGTGCAGGGCCGCTTGCTTGGATGCTCTGAGTGCAAAGGCTCTCTGTCAAAGCCATTTTCTTTGGTTCTGAAAAACAAAGCAAAGGAACTTTAATTACTTAGTGAATAGAGCTTGGGAACATGCACCCCCACCTACACATGCAGCTTCAGGAACTAAAGTTTGTTCTTTCACTTTGCTCCAAATGTGTGGTGTTGCAGAACATTTCATAACACTGCTGATTGGAAACATACAAAGGACTCATTCACCTTGTGTAACCATCCCTGTAACTTGAGAAATACTAGCGGAGTGAGCCTTCTGATGGAAACACTTAACGAGGGGCTGGAGAGAAAGCAGCCTTCACTGAGACCACAGACTGACGAGGTGGGTACACATGCAATTGCAGAGATGAAACCATCGGCTGATACGTGAAGCTAGAGACCAAAAAATTCCTATTTCCAGTAGTGGTACAGCTTATGATGATTAGGAGAAATCTTAGTTCAAGATTTTTTTCTTTTTCAAGAGTATACCAGAAAGTCTAGCGGTACATGTCAGTGTGCTGAAGCTCAGCACGCCATGAGCTCCCATCAAGATCAGTGTCACTCAGACTTTGGGAAGAATTGACTCTAAATCATGAGAAATGCATCCTTCAGAGATTTTTCACCATCAGGGCTATTCAAGTCAAAGGTGCCACGACTGTCATTAATTTCGCAGGAAGATGTGGTTAGACTCAAGTCTTCAGTAATGTTCAGGATTTCTCACTCCATCACTCTTAGACAGGGGTTTTATACTCAGGCAACTTGGAAGAGCTACTGAGGAGAAGGGCAGGGGTTTTAATGTTCTAGTTACTCTTTAATTCAATTTGTAATCTGCTATTTCAAAAGAAATCTCTACTTGACATCTCTGCCTGAGAACCTTGAACTCCTGAATTGATTTGCCATTAAAATAAAATATATGTTAAAAAAACACCAAACACAAAAACAAACAACAAACCAACCTCAAAAAACCAAAAAAATCCCCCACAACAAAATAACAAAAAAACCCTAGAGTTACTCAAACAGGCTGACAATCCTTTTGGGGAAGTTTCATTTCACCAAAATATGTTTAGGTTTCTTTTAACCATGTGAATAAAGAAAACCTACAAAATATTAGCTTTGATCAGAAAGTTTATTAGATATAAATATTACAAACTGAGATTTCATTCCTCCCTCCAAAAACCTTTATTAAACTGCTGATATATTCCAGCTTTTTTATAAAAGAACTTTATCCTCTGGAAGAAATGGATGGTATAATGTAACATTCCTCATAATAAAATTTTTTTGACACTTTGACAGATAGGTAAATTTGAGGGAATTTTCTTGTTTGCCTGGTGTTAAAACCAACTGCCCTATAACAAGTCTTAGCCCAGAAACCAATCAACCATCTTTGACGGACTGTCTGTGGAGAAACACGTGGTTTATTAATTGTCATCCCTTAACAGGTTCCCATTTACTGCCAATGAGAGGAAGGATGAAATCAAATAATTGCCAATATCTTCTGAGATAGAGAATCAAACTAAGATCTTGTAACTAGCAAAAAATGGGCTGCACTGTTTTCAGAAGGAGTGAAGCAAATTCTCAGAGACCTCACCAAAATTACTAATGCCAGAGAAACTGCAGGTATATATGTATTTTACCAAACTGTAACTTGGCAAAAAGAGACAAATCTTTCACCAGAACAGCAGGACATTTATTCTAATTTTGGGCAGATATAAAAGACATACTTTGCTAAAGTGGACCATGTACCTTGCTCCAAAAGAAATGCAGTATGGCTGTGAAAACTCTCAACCAAGAAAACCTGAGGTCCATTATATATATTTTTATTACTTTTGGCATGATGTAACTGCTTGCAATAACCCCCAATGGGTGGTGATGTTTCTGACAGCTCCTCAAGACAAGCTTGTATTTATTTGCTGGTGTGTGTTTTCTTTGCACATATTTCCTCAAACTCAATGTGCCAATCCCCCAGTTGTCAAAATACTATGCAAGCAAAAGAAATAGATTTTCCTGTCTGTACAAGGCAAACTAACAATTCACATAAGTCCTTTACTTAGAATGTTCTCTAACTTAACTGAGTAAAAGTCAGAAACAGTAAACAATAACTCATTGACATTTCATCACTCAGTGTCGGAAAAGTAAAGGCATAAAACTGGGACAAGTGGGAATCCAGTTTTCCTCTTCTGCACTACAGCTTGATGTTAAAAATGTATGTTTTCATACAAATGTATATATTTGCACCTTAATGTACAGGTATTTCTGCGGTTGCTTTGTACTGAATTACCTTAACTGGAATGTACTTCTTTAGTTTGGAAAACACACCAGCATATCCACTGACTAACACAGAAACTAACATGACTTTTGAAAACATATTTACTGAAGTGATGTTTTTGTTACTATGCTGGGTAATGGCTGTCATGTCTTTTCTGGGTGTAAAAATTTAATTCTACAGTTTGTTGTTATATTTTCTGCACTGACCAAATACACAGCTTACCAGAATACCAGAATGAGACTGTATATAAACTCATTTAATGTTTCTGATCACATAAAAATATATAAAAAGGTAACAACTTAGAGAACCTTATCAGAACAGGAATTGCTGCCAAATTTACTATATCTCAATACACTGAATATAGTGATAAAAGACCAGGCACTGAAGATCATAATTCAGATGCTCTGAATTCGACCTACTAATCTGCTTCTGATTTCAGTCCTACTCATTATTTTAGGTCTCATTCCCTTGGGGCAACAGCATTTTCCCAGGTGCTTGTGGAAGCACTCCTGTTTCCCAGTACCTGGCACACCCATGTGAATAGTAGTTCCAAATACATCACCACCACAATTTTAATCTGCTTTCATCTGATTTTGCAAAGCAACCACAAGTTGTAGAGATGAAATAACAGTGAATGTATAAGAAACATAGCTGACACATCTTTTCTTACTCCTGTTGGCCACATTTTCCTTGATGTGCCTATAAATCAACACAGTTGTTTGGAATATTAGCAATATGACAAAGATGGAGTCCTTCAGCTATAAGCACACAAGGGGTTATTTTACTTGAAGCCATGATTTACTCAGATTAAAGACAGCAAAATAGACACTACTTTTTGACCTGTACTCATTTAATGGAATTTATGTTGTTTGTAGGTTGTGCTTTCAGTTTTAAATTATTGCAATTTATGGATAATTTGCTGGGTAGAAAATCTGACCATGCAAAACTACCTTGGCAAGAAAATTTTCACCTGATCAAGAGTATTACATGAATTTCAAAGAACACTAAAGTCAGCTTACAAAAATGAGACAAAGCTGTTCATCTACAATTTGTGCAAGATGCTTTGATTTAAACTGACTTCCACCAATAAAGGTTTGACAAATCAAACAAATGATAATGCTTTGCTGGAATAAAGTAGCTGTTTACAATGCTGTGTTACAGAAAAGATTACTTTTCTGCCTTGCTCACAGTTCATATTATGAATTTTAAAATTCTTCTAAAATTTCTCATAATTACACATGGCATACAAGGAGCACAGATTTAAGAACTGTGAGCATCCTTCACCTTACTGATACTGAGGAGCCTGTTCAAGTAAGATTTACGTAACAGTATTACCAAAACTGATCTCTGTGCCCAGGTACCTTCGACACATATTTCTTGTCACAGGTTCCAAGAGTACTGCAACCACAGCAGCACTTTCTAAAGTCACAACATAGACATGGCCACTTTTGTTTTCTTCTCACTCAAAATAATGCTATTTTAACAGAAATTTTTGTTATCCTTCATCCACTTTGTAGGCAGCTGTCATAAATGTAGAGTCACTGTATGACATGCTCACATGCCATCAGCAAACTCAAAGGATGAGTAATTAGCACCAAGTTTTTTATTGTTATTGTATTTAAAATCATGTGATTTGTAATAAAGCATTCATTCACCAAAATAAAAACTCACTGTGGTACAAGTTCCTTTGCTTCACTACAGCGCAATGTAAACTCCAAAACTTGTAAACAAAATACAGTGAACACTTTGTTCATGACATGTCATGAACAAATTACCAAAATGTGTTGTCTCCTCAGGTGTCAGTTTTCCTCTCTTGCAGTGACTGAGGGTTCCCAGTGTTATTACAGAAACAGATTGATCTTTTTAATGAGCTAGTTTAATAGACTCCAAAATCTCACCGTGGCTGCTCATCCGTGTCAGACCATATGCACCAAGAAAATATTCAGTAAAACACAAAGCTCAGCTGTCAGATTGCTCTATAAAACCTCACATACAGTAGACTTGGATATGCAGATAAATAACCAGAATTGGAAAATGGATGTGCAAAAAAGGTTCTGAAATTATAAGCAGAAAAAATTACTGTATGTGGACTTTCTTTAACAAAAAATCATGAGGCAGCTGCCTCATGTACTCCTCTACTGTACTCTGCCTCTACTGGAATCAATGGTATGCAGTTACCCATGCCCAAATGAAAAATATAATTGTGTATGTGTGTGTGTCTATATATATATATATAACATATACATTATATGCAATGCATGCCAGTGTATAACTACATATCTATATATCTGTATCATATACCTTGGGAAGTGAAAAAGATAACACAGTTTACTTCAGTAAGACACAAACCTTGAATCAAAATTACTCCAGCTGCACTTAGTTCTCCTGGAAAGATGTGATCTTTGAGCCTTTTTTTTTTTTTTTTTTTTTTTTTTTTTTCATTTACTAGCCATGGAATCACAGTAAACCCTTCCCTTAAAGTGTGTCTGATATCTTCTGCTGAATTTTTATTACTACATTTGAAAATTACTTATATTTCTAAACAAAAGGTATATATATTTCCAGATGTTTCCTCATGCTCCTCTGTAAACAATTAAAATAATTAATAGTGTAATGAGTATAAAGCCAGACAAGTATTTGGTTTCAATACTCGCTCAGTCTAGGCATGTTCTGCCTCTGAGGACAGTTTTTTGTGGTTGATTTACTTACATTATCCACATTAAAATGTATGCAGACTCCAATTCAGTAAATTTAAGAATCTTTCCAAAAGCATCTTGTTCTTTTTACTGAATCTGTTGCACAAATGTTCTTGAGTGCACAAGACAACTCACTGAACTTGGCTCAGACAACAGTACAACATATATTTTTCTGTATAGCTTTTATTATAGTCATAGCCAATGGAGATGTAGATGTGACTAACCAGTGACACGGTTGCTTGACCTTGAACAAAACCAACTTCTTTTTTTAAGCTCAAGGTACCATTCTAATGAGCACACTGGGTGGTCTCCTTTCACGTGAGCATTTTTCATTACACCAAATAGTTGCAGAGTCAAAAAGAAAGGATGAGTTTTTCTGAAACACCACTCCCCCAGAACTAAGGAGATGAATTTCAGGCTGCAACTGACAGAAACTGCTGCACCTCGGAATGTGCAGGCCAGTGAGACACCCCACACTGCACCCTCCCTGGGCCATAGGAATTCCAACACAGGCTCTTACCCACAACAATGGAAGTTAAACTGTCTATGCCTTACCCCAAAAGCTGCATTACTACCTGTGGAGGAGCTGAAGGCTCCTCAAGTTGTTCACAGCCTAATAGAGACTTCAGCTGTGAAGCCAAAGGCACTTGACTTTGCAAGCAGAGACTTAGGAATTTCAAGAGCACCTACATGTTTTAACTGAAAGGAAATGCTGAGACGACAATTCATAAACCATACCCAAATGTCTCTAGGTCTGGGCCTCAGTTTTAATTAAAAAATTAAGACTGACTTTAAAATCCAACATTCTCCTGATCTGCTGGTACCTTTATGTGCTAATCTTCTGTCATGTTTGTTATAAAACCAACACAAGGTCTTTCCATTACAAAGTTCTTGTCCTGGTCTCTACCTGCATCACCCATCTTCTCCCTCACAAGCAGGACTAAAGATAATGCAGGTGAGACTATTCTTACTACAAAATAACTGAAATTCAATGCTGTCAAACAGGGCCTCAAAGAGAGAGAGCATTATTCCAAATGCTAAGGATGGAAGGCAAAGGAAACACTTTATTTTGCATTTTTTTTCTTTGTGGCTTTATGGGAGATATGAGTAACACTGCTCTCTATTAACAGGAAAAAAAAAAAGTGAGTTAGGGCTGTCAGGAAAGCACATCCCTCTTCTCCTCTGTATTCTGTCAAGCAATACCTCATTGGCTTATGAGATAATTTCATGTGTGTCTATCGCCTTGTATGAAAAATGTTGTGTCTGCTACTGACACAACAGCATGCTGACATTTAAGTAATTCACAAGATATTAACAGGCCTTTTTAACAGATGTTTTGGTACACTACTCTGCAAAGACTGAGGATAGGCAGAAAAGCCCCGAGGTGCTAAATTTCAGCTTTGGAAAAGTTATTTCATGGCACATAGTAAGAGGATACATGTAAAATGTCCAAAAATTAATCATCTTTCTGGGGTGCTGAACCATGCTTGTGTTAACCCCAATAGCTGCTTCAGAGTTTGGTCTACTTGTCTGGAAAAACTGGTGAAAAGAGGGTAGCTGCATATAAAAAGAACTTTTCTGATTGTACATTAATTTTCTTGCTGGTCCACAGTGATTTTTCTGAAACACAATCTTGGGCAAACTAATTTCAAATGCTTTTGCATCTTTTTCTATCTAATGGCTATGTGACTTTAAATTTTACTGTTCACTTCCAGCTATGAGACGTCTAAAGTTTTACTGTGAACTTTCAGACTTTGTTTTCTCTTTATTTTTTGTGCCATTCAAGCCTGTTCCAACACAAAAATGTCACCTGCACAAAGTTACAAGGCTTCTTGACTTTGCAAATCATCTTTTTCATTTAAAGGATAACTAGGATACTTGCATACCTCAGGTATACAGGTAGTGGTATTTGGCAGAACAGCACAATAAAAGTTTTCCACACTATAAAACCCATGGCAAACAAATCAATGAAAAATACAATACCTGAGTTTCCCAAAGGTAAAATGTAAATGCCAGTTGAATTTCTAACATTAGCATAGAAAGACAGTTAAAAGTAAATAACCACAAGAGTAATTTCCTTCTAACACTAAACAAAGAGCTTTATTTCAAAAAATAATAACTGTTCCATACCCCTAAAGCTACTGTACTTCACACACATATATTCACTTGCTCCACTTCTGCATGGACTCTCCTCAGCTCAACAACAAAAGAGATTTCAGTGAACATTTCTCCTCTTTGAAAGAAATATCCATATTTGAATGAAATATGCATATTCCATGTATGGATATGGAAATATGGAACAGCAGAAGGAGCCAAAGCCCTGAGAGTGCTCTGGGATTTGCCTTGTGCTTCCCAATATAAATGCCTAGCGACTCTCCTAACATTTAATGTAGAGTTCAACAAAACGTCAGATGCAAAGGAGTTGCATATGGAGCAGGCATGATCTGCTGCTGGTCACTTCATGACAGAAATACTGTGCACAGGGTACTACAGGACTGGCTGACAATTACTTCTGTGTTGATATGACCACAGTGTGTCCTGAGGTGACTGAAATGTGTGTGTATGTATTATATTTATATACTCAGAAATATATATGTGTATGTAGCTCTCTCTATATATATACACATGTAAATATGTATGTCAACATGCATAAGCAGGGCCTGTTATGAAAGGGCATGGGATAATGATTTTAAGCTGATAAGAGAATAGATTCAAACCACATATAAGGAAGAAACCTTTAATATGAAAGGTGGTGAAACACTGGCTGCCCAGAGAGGTGGTGGATGCGTCATCTCTGGAAACATTCACGGTCAGGTTGGACCTGAAGGCAGGCAGGGAACACCATCAGAGTATCCCCCCTAGCACCCACCCTCAGCATCCTGGGCCCACGGACACTCTGGGCAGGGTACGGAAAGCGCAGGGGGTGCTCACCTGTCTGGAGTTCGCCTCTTCCCGTTTTCGTTCACATCGAGAAGCAGCTCTGAGGAGTCAACAGGTGAGGTGGTGCTGGCATCCAGAAGCAGCTGTTCGTGCTGGGCGAGGTACTGGGCTGGGTTCTGCTTGGCTAGCCTTGCACAGTGCAGCAGCTCCCGCTGCAGCAGGGGCAGATTGGCCTGCAAGTGTGTAGCACATGTTAAGAGGGCAGCTTGTAAGCGGTTTTAACAGAGATGAAAAAGAAATATCAGAAATCAGAGGAAAGCTTGCTTTGAGTTGAAACCATTGCCATCATTCCCAGCTAGGTTTGTAGTTAGCTGCCTGAAAGCAGGCAGCCTCCAAAAGTGGCTAAAGCTGTACTAAATATGCATGGAAGGAAGAGAGTTTACAAAAAATTTAAGAGAAAACAGTAAAAGCTGTGAGAAAACCAGGTCTAAGTGCCACACCTTTAAAGAGGGAAAAAACACTGTCTTGGCTGATTTCTTCGGCTTACTATCTAAAACCCGATCTCCTATGGAGCAGCTGCTTTCAACAAGTGACAATCCTTTGTTTCCCATTCAGACTGCACTTAGGACCCAGAAATTGTCTGAAACCAGGGGATCTGCAACTCCATAAGCTGCCTCAGTCACCATCCTTTGAGGGCCTTGGGGAAAACAGGATTGAGAATAGGATTGCCCTCAGCTTTCCCATTACACTTGCAGTTACACATTAAGATAAAGATTACAAGAAAATCTCACATTCCAGAGCTTCAGTTAATCACCCAGAGGGCTACAATCCTCCTCCCTAGCCAGATGTAGCTTGGAGAATTTCTAACTGTTCTTTCATGGCCCCACTGGGACTTGGGTCATGGCCTGGAGATTACCAGGACTCAGACAAAGAGAACTGAAAATGCTCATTGATCCCTGGGCAGCACATTTTGCCCAGCTACTGGGTCATACTTTGTCATACCATTTGCCAGAACAGGTGGAACTGTATGTCCCTTCCCTCTGCAAAGATAGTTACACATCTTGGGAAACATCTTCCTTTCTTTACAGCACATGTCAACATCGATACTAAGGCCACTCATTTTTACCTAATTATTTTTTGTACCATAAAGTGATTTGCCTTGACCTCTCTTGTTCCATCACTACTGTAGGGTGATTTTTCACCTCAGAATTTTCTTTTAGTTAAAGATAAGGCAAAGAACTTCAGTAGTTTCCTTTGCTTTTGAAGTAATTCCCACTTAAAAAAACCCCCAAACAAACAAACCCAAAAAACCCTTCTTTTTTAAGCAGGGAAATACTTCTGAAGTCAAAAAAGTTCTGAAAGTAATGTGCGAGGAACCAAAAAAACCCAGATGTTCTGAAAAGTTTTGAGCCCAGGATCTTGGTAAATGACTTTGTTAGCATTGTAACAATGGCAACTGCTCCAGCACCTGTTGCTGTACTGTAAGAGCAGAACCACTGTGTCACAAAAAATGCCAGAATTGTCAGTACATATGAAAATTATAACAGCGGAGAAAAAAATTAGAAATTGCTATCAGTTACTCATGTTAGGATGGAAAGACAGTTGGTTGTGGAATATGGAGGTTTTTTCAGACTAAACAAAACATAAATGCTTTGTGAAAGAACCAAATATCTATTTTTTTTTTTTTTTTGGTTAGAGAGATTGACTGACTGACTGACTGACTGTGTTGCAAGCAAGGGTTTTGCTTGTTTTAATTTCACTGTTTCTTTAAAAAGCTCATACAGACTACAATTCAAGACACCCAATTACTTGAACTGCCTTGCATGACAGAAAATAGTTGGAGAAGTTCACATATATTTGCAAATAAATATCTGGAAGAAATAAAAGAATTAGATCCAATATTTGGCTAGTGGTACATACGTAAAGCATGTTTCATCACATCTCAGCAGGCCTGTGAAGTAGAAATGTGAAAGCTCTACTTAGGAGATGAGTAATGAAGGAAGAAACAACATATTTGTGTTCCTTATCCACTATTGGAAACAAAAAAAGACCTTTTTAATACTTAGATATTCCTAGAGACAACTAAATTTTGAACTGTTCAGCAAAGTGATCTATTTTACTTATTTACCATCTCCTAAAAAAATGTTCATTCTTGCCCTTTAACCATAAACACGAACATTTGCAGATAAATTTACCTAAATAGAATGAACAGATTTTCTTTGCACAAAACAAGCGTGTACAGTTTTTAATACGTTTATTAAACACAGATATATTCAATTGCTTAATTTTTTAGAACTTAGTGTAGAAAACTATGACATGACTTATAATTTGGGCTTTTAATAGCACAAAGTAGTATCTGGACAAATACTTAACTCAAAGTCAAGAAGAGCAGTATTTAAAAATTTATACTTCAGCTCAAGCATTTTCAACCTGCTCAAAACATTATTTTGAACAATCTTCATCAAGCCATGTATTAAGAAATAATTAGTTTGTAGAGAGAAGATTAATCAGGACCTCTCTATAGGTAGGTCAAGTGTGCAGACTGCTTCTGGTCACCATAGCCCTCATACACAGGAACTAGTTTTTGGGAAAATAATGAGAACTAATTTTGAAGGCAGAATGAAACATCAATATTCTCCCTATTGTGCGCAGGGAGAGATAAAGCTCCTAAGGCAACTCAAGCGTGCTCATAGCGACACTGAAAC